>NC_061114.1:74802303-75078767 GCF_002878395.1 Capsicum annuum
ATATGTGTTATTGTACTTATTTCATCCTTTCATGATTATGATGATTTTCTTCGGTCTATAAGAGTCTTTCACACATCTTGCATATTTCTTATAAATATTTATGATGATGATATTTATACAACTGCATACACCCCCATATACTCAGTTCCTTTCCATGGTACTAACCCACATCTTTGGATGTGGGCTGTATTTTCTTAGAATGTAGGTTTAGGTGCTCAGTTCCAAGTTCAATAGTAATTCTTCAGGCACACTGTTCTATATCCTCTGTTGTGATGAGTCCTCATGTTTTGAGGATGTGATGTCTGATGTTGGTTTCAAGGAATTATTTACATTTGATAATTGAGTATGAGTCAGTTGGGGCATGTTTTAATGTCTCGCTGGTTTTATTGATTTTCTTAGAGGCTTGTCAGACTAGTATAGCTGTTGGGAGTTGACTAATAAGTCATATTTTGTTATCTTTCTAAAATTCTTTTATTCTTGGATGATGATTACTCTGTTGATATTTAAGGGTTATTTATAGAAACCCCATTAATTTGTGTTGAACTAAATGAAAATAGCTCAAAGGGTTACTTGGGGTTACTCGTAGCCTCAAGCACCATGTGATGCTCCGCGACCCATTTTCCAAGGTGTTACAAACTTGGTATTAGAGCATAAGGTTTTAAGGTGTATTAGGGAGTCTGACAAGCCGCTTTAAGTAGAGTCTTGATCATCGGTGTGTAGCGTGCCACATCTATGAGAAAGAGGCTACAAGACATTTTAGGAAAAAGTGTGATTGTTTCTTTCAGAAGTCTATCATGCTTAAAGTGTCTCTCTCTGCTATTGATTCGTGCTCTCCTCTTTAAAAAATATGCCTCCACATCGACTGAGAAGAAATAATGATGGTCAGCAACCTCAACCCGCTGACCCATTAAATATAAACGTGTCTCATGATGAATTTTGGGCAGCCTTTCAGGCACTGACCCAAGCTGTTACTGCAAATGTTCAGGCCATCCTAGCCCCGGCTCCACAGCAGTAGGGAGGTGATTCAGCTGCTGCCAGGATCCGTGATTTCATGTAGATGAATCCGCTGAAATTCTATGGGTCTAAGTCTGATGAGGATCCACAGTTTTTTTAGAGGAGGTACGGAAGATTACTCAGGTGATGCATGTCTCTGAGAAACATAGTGTGGAGTTGGCTGCATATAGGTTGAAAGACATTGCTTATGACTGGGTTGTTGCTTGGAGGAATGGTAGAGGTGAGGGAGCTGTCCCTACAATTTGACAAGAGTTCCAAGATGCATTCCTGGATAAGTTTTTCCCTTTAGGTATGAGGGAGGCAAAGGTGGAAGAGTTTATGAACCTATAACAGGGCCCTATGACTGTTAGGGAGTACTGTCTAAAGTTCAATCAGTTGGCCAAGTATGCTCCAGACTTAGTGGCTGATAATCGGGCTAGTATGAGTAAGTTTGTGACTGGAGTGTCTAGTTATGTGGTTAAGGAGTATAGGTTTTCTATGCTAAATAGTGAGATGAGTCTTTCTAGGCTGATGACTCATTCCTAACTGATTGAGGTAAACAAGATTAAGAAGAGAGATAGAATATGAGGGAATAAGAGAGCTAGGTCTGAGCAGCACGGACAGGGTCAGACTAAATCGCAGGGAGGGAGTTGCCCTCAGTATCAGGATTGTTTGTCTATGCCAGCACCATCATCTGCTAGTGCTCTCGTGCCTAGAGGTAGGCAGGAGCAAGGTAGCAGGTCATATGCATCCAGGTCCCAGGACAGTGCTGGCAGTAAGCCAAATCATCTCTTGTGTCCTAAGTGTGGTAGGGCTTATTTGGGTAAGTGTTGGGGTGAGAAGAGGGGTTGTTTTCGATATGGTGACATGGGTCACAGAGTTAGAGATTGTCCACAGGATGGACAAGGGCGTCGTGACTATCGCTCTCAGACCTAGACTCAGACTGTTAGTGCTTCTGTGTTGTTTGTGAGAAAGAAAGATGGCTCTTTGCGTATGTGCATTGATTACCGCCAACTGAATAAAGTCACCATAAAAAATAAGTACCTTATTCCGAGAATAGATGATTTGCTTAACCAATTGCAAGGTTCAAGTTATTTCTCAAAGATAGACCTTCGTTCCGGCTATCATCAACTCAAAGTTAGGAAGTGTGACTTCCTGAAACCTCTTTCTGAACTCGTTATGGCCATTTTGAGTTTCTTCTTATATCTTTTAGGTTAACTAATATCCCAGCAGCTTTCATGGACCTCATGAATTGAGTGTTCAGACCATATCTGGATATGTTTGTCATAGTGTTTTTTATGATATACTGGTGTACTCCCGTAGTGAGGATGAACATTCTGATCATCTCTGAACTGTCTTACAAACCCTTAGAGATCACAAGTTGTTTGCCAAGTTTAGTAAGTGTGAGTTTTAGCTAAGGTCAATTGCTTTTCTGGGTCATATCATTTCTTTCGAGGGTATTAGAGTTGTCCCCAAAAGACCGAAGCTGTTAGAAATTGGCCTAGACCTATTTCTCCAACTGATATCCAAAGTTTTTTGGGTTTAGCTAGCTATTACTGCCATTTTGTTGAGGTTTTCTCGTCTATAGCATCTCCTATAACTCGGTTGACCCAAAAGAAAGTGAATTTCTTGTGGTTCGAATCTTGTGAGAAGAGTTTTTAGGAGTTGAAGACTTGACTCACTTCAGCCCCTGTTTTGACTTTGCCTGATGGTGTTGATGGTTTGGTGGTGTACTGTGATGCTTTGAGAGTTGGGTTGAGTTGCGTATTGATGCAGAAGGGTAAGGTGATAGCTTATGCTTCTAGACAGTTGAAACCCAATTAGAAAAATTACCCCACCCATGACCTTGGGTTGGCTGCTGTTGTGTTTGCTTTAAAAATCTGGAGACACTATTTGTATGGTGTCCATGTGGATGTTTTCATTGATCATAAGAGTCTACAGTATGTCTTTACGCAGAGAGAATTGAATCTTAGGCAAAGACGATGGTTAGAATTGTTAAAGGACTATGATATGAGTGTGTTGTACCATCCGGGCAAGGCCAATATTGTGGCGGATGCCCTAAGTAGAGTATCGATGGGTAGTTTTTCGCACGTGGTAGAAGGTAAGAAAGAGTTGGCTCATGATTTATATCATTTGGCTAAATTGGGGGTTAGGTTGTTTGACTCTGCTGAAGGTAGTATAGGGGTTCAGAGTAGTTCCGAATCCTCCTTGGTTTCAAAAGTGAAGGAAAAGCAATACTTAGATGCTAGTTTTGTCAGACTGAAGGAGTCAGTCAAGGACCAAAAAGTAGAGGTTTTCTCCCAAGGGGGAGATGGTGTGTTGAGATTGCAGGGTAGATTATGTGTCCTGAATTATGATGATCTGAGACAGAGGATTATGGTTGAAGCGCACGGGGCATGATATTCTATTCATCCTGGTGCCACCAAGATGTACCAAGACTTGCGGGAAATCTATTGGTGGAGTGGCATGAAGAAAGATATAGCAGCGTTTGTAGCTAAGTGTGCAATATGCCAGCAGGTTAAGGTTGAACACTAAAGACCTGACGGTATGATGCAAGAGTTTAGTATTCCTACCTGGAAGTGGGAAGAGATAAATATGGACTTCGTGATTGGTTTACTTTCTTCCCGATGCCATCATGATTCCATTTGGGTTGTGGTTGATAGGTTGACTAAGTATGCTTATTTCGTGCCTATTCATACTTTATATACTGCTGAGGATTACGCTAGATTGTATATCCAAGAGCTAGTCAAACTGCATAGAGTTCCCTTGTCTATTATTTCATATAGGGGTACTCAGTACACTTTGCAATTTTGGAAAGCTTTTCAGATGGGTCTTGGTACCCAAGTGCTTTTGAGTTCTGCTTTTTATCTACAGATCGATGGTTAGGCTGAGTGGACCATCCAGACCTTAGAGGATATGTTGAGAGCTTATGCACTTGACTTTAAGGGAAGTTGGGATGATCACTTACTGTTGATAGAGTTTTCTTACAATAACAGTTTCTACTCTAGTATTGGCATAGCTCCGTTTGAAGCCTTATATGGGAGGAAGTGTAGATCACCCATAGGTTGGTTCGAGGTGGGTGTAGTGGCTGTGAGTGGTCCTGATTCGGTATTTGAGCCTATGGAAAAAGTTAAGTTGATTAGGGAAAGGTTGAAAACTGCGCAAAGTCATCAGAAGTCATATGCGGATGTTAGAAGGAGAGACCTTGAGTTTGAAGTTGGTGACCTAGTGTATTTGAAAATTTCACCCATGAGGGGGGTGAAAAGATTCGAAAAGAAGGGGAAGCTTAGTACCCGTTATGTTGGTCCTTACAAAATTCTTAGCCGTGTTGGTAAGGTAGCTTATGAGGTCGAGTTGCCTTCCGAGTTGTCCTCTGTTCATCCAATATTCCATGTCTCCATGCTTAGAAAGCATATCAACGATGCTGTGGTAGTGGATTCCTCTGTGAGTGCTGACATTTAAGAAAATCTTTCTTTTGATCAGATTCCTGTTGAGATTCTTGATTTCAGTGTCCGAAGACTAAGGAACAAAGAAGTTTCCTTGGTCAAGGTGTTGTGGCGAAACCAATCTGTTGAGGGTGCAACTTGGGAAGATGAGGCGGATATGCGATCCAAGTACCCGCACTTATTTTCCGTGAACTCCGATCAAGCCAAAGGTACCGTTCTTCCCTAAATCATGCACTTTTGATAAAAGTTGCATCAGTTCAGCTGTCATTTATAATGTGTTCAACAGTAGTTTCTTGAATTTATGCATTCTATGTAGCATTCAGAGTGAGAAACAATGTGGTGATGAGTCTAACGAATGGTTTAAGCTGTATGCTCTATTCTCTATCTAATCTTGGCATGTCTAGAGTCATTCGAGGATGAATGTTTCCAAGGGGGGATGATGTCATACCCCAGGAAATTTTTTGTTGAAATTTTATGCGTAAACGTGTTGGGTTCTACCTTCTAGAATGAATTATAAATTTTCCGTGTGGAATGTCTTAGATTATGACCCACCATTACGTATAGTATCAGATAAGATTTCCAACGATATGTGGATCATCCAAAATGGACACCCGAGCGACGAGTTATGAACATTCCGATTGAACCGTGAATAGTAGTGAACAGTAAAACATGCAGGAAAAAGTACTGAGACCTGGCATATTTTTTCTCCAAATTTAAACGAACATAAATCTTTGTACATAATGATATAGGTGATCTACTATATATCAACGGAAAGCTCTGCAAGTTCTCTTTCCAATGAAATTGGTTTCATCCAATTTGTCTATCGGAGCAAAAAGTTATGATCGATCTACTCAGCCTACCAAAAGCAAATTTTTGGGTCAACTTCAAACGATATAACTCCTCGTACACAATGATCTGGGTGAGATACTATATATCAATGGAAATATATGAGATTCCTCTTTCTAATGAAATTGGTTTCATCCAATTTGAATATTGGAGTAAAACATTATGGTTGATCTACTTCAGACTATCAAAATAGTCCACCAAAGGGCAGATTCGAGAATTTTTTGATTTTTAAGGGCATTTTGGTCATTTTCCCTCACCGAAAATCCATCCTAACCCTATATTAAAGCCTATTAGAAGTATTATATGTTATATTTCATCAAATTCCCTCAAAAAGAAAACCCTAAGCTCCTACATCCAACTTCAAGAACCTCCAAAGTTCACCATTAATTCTGCAAATTTATTCAAGATTCCAAGTTCCTAGTTTAAGAACTCCAAGAACCATCATTCAAAGGCACGATTAAAATCTAAAAAATGAGTATTGATCTAAAGTTCATCACTCAAGGTATGTGGGGGTTTTCAACAAGAACTCTCTTTCGTTCTTGTGCCCAAAAGTAATTTTCTTTACAAAGGCATGATTTTTATTTGATTTTTACGAATTTGAAGTATGAACACATATCTTATGATGATTATTATGAAATCTTGATGTTTATGATTTTGAAAGATGAATTTACATGTGTGGAGATATAAAGCATGAATCTTGAACGATATTTATCATGATTTTTATATTTGGGTCGTGAATTCCGATTGGAAATTGTGTTTTTTTGAGAAAGTATGTGTTATAAGCACGTTGATGTTGAATATTTGAGATATTTTTAATGATTTGACCTTTTGATCTTAATGGAGTTGTTTTGAACTCGAGTGTGAAAGAAATCCACAACGTGGTTGATTTTGATAGATGGGAAGCATGATGGCTCCCGATGTATATTTATATATTACTAAAATTATTTTATTGTGAATTGTCTTTGAAATGATCTGAGTTAAGTCCGGGAGAAATCTTTAGCACCGAGTGAGAGGTATAAAGCGACCTTACTTCCCTAGAACTACGTGCCCCTGTAGGAGTGAGCCTGAGGCTGATTTATATAGTGATCACTAGTTTGTGTGGATTTGATATCGATAGTCCTACTCCGATGGCAAGGATAGGACGGCTCTCCCCAACTTGGGTTGTACGTTGGACTCCATCTAGCTCACATGGTTTATGTTGGTTATAGGATCTCCCAGTGTGTCTGTGTTTCCTTATGTCTATGGTGAATGGTGAATTGATTTGAAAGTGGAATTGTGAAAGTTATTCTTTCGAAAGATTTAAATGATATTTACATTATGAGAATTGATATTCTTGATGAACTGAAAGTGATTGACAAATTATATGATGACTCGCATATGTTATTATACTTATTTCACCCTCTTATGATTATGATGATTTTCTTCGGGCTATGTGAGTCTTTCATACATCCTGCATATTTCTTGTAAATATTTATGATGATGATGTTTATACAACTGCATACACCCCTATATACTCGATTCCTTTCCATGGTACTAACCCACATCTTCGGATGTGGGCTGCATTTTCTCGAAATGTAGGTTCAGGTGTCAGTTCTAGGTTCGACAATGATTCTTTGGGCATGCTGTTCTACATCCTCTATTGTGGTGAGTCCTCATGTTCCGAGGATATGATGTCTGATGTTGGTTTCACGGAATTGTTTACATTTGATAACTAAGTATGAATCAGTTGGGGCATGTCTCAATGGCTCGCTGGTTTTATTGATTTTCTTAGAGGCTTGTCAGACTATTATAGATGTTGGGAGTTGACTAATAAGTCATTTTTTGTTATCTTTCTAAAATTCTTTTACTCTTGGATGATGATTACTCTGTTGATATTTGAGGGTTATTCATGGAAACCCTGTTGATTTGTGTTGAACTGAATGAAAATGGCTCAAAGGGTTAGCTTGGGGCTACTTGTAGCCTCAAACACCGTTTGACGCTCTGGGACCCATTTTCCAAGGCGTTATAGGTCATTAGTTAAATCAAATGACATAACCTAGAATTGAAAGTGTCTATACCGAGTTTAGAAAGTTGTCTTAGGGATATCCTCCTCCCTAATCTTAAGATGATGATACCTAGACCGAATATCTATCTTAGAAAAGAACTTGGCACTTTGCAACTGATCAAACAAGTTATCTATCCTTAGAAGAGGATACTTGTTCTTAACCGCTACCTTATTCAACCACCAATAGTTATTACACATCCAAAGGGAACTATTATTTTTGCATACGAACAACACCGAAACACCCTATGGGGATACACTAGGATGAATAAACCAGTTATCTAGAAGATCCTTAAGTTGCTCCTTGAGTCCCCTCAACTCAGTTGGAGCCATTCTATAAGGAGGAACAGATATTGGATGAGTGTCCAAAACCAAATCAATACCAAACTTGATTTCCCTATCAAGAGGAACACCGGGAAGATCATTCAGAAAAACCTCAGGAAACTCATTTACTACCGAAACTAAGTGAAAAGAAGGAACCTTTGAGTTAGAATCTTTAACCCAGGCCAAGTGATAAAGACACCATTTATATATTAATCACTGATCTCTAAGATAGGAAATAAACCTCCCCCTAGGAGCTAGGGAACCACCCTTGCACTCTATAACTGGTTCACTAGGGAACCTAAAGACAACCTTACGATTCTGACAATCTAAGGATGCGTAACAAGAGTGCTATCAATCCATCCCTAGAATAATATCAAAATCCACCATATCCATCTTAAATAGATCTACCAAGGTCTGATTTCTACCAATAAATACCACACCCCCCTATAGACTCTTTTAGTAATAACCAAGTCACTTATTGGGGTAGAAACAAAAAAGATCCAAAACAACCTTAAGATCAAAACCAAAACGTACAACCATATATGTGGTCACATAGAAAAGAGTAGAGCCCAGATCAAGAAGAAAATACACGTCATGAGAGAAGAGTTGTAACGTACCAGTAACGGCATCAACTGATGCCTCAGATTTCTGTCGAGATGCAAGAGCATACAACCTATTCGGGCTATAACCAACACAAGACGTAGGAGCAAATGCTGAAACCATACCACTAGGCACAGAAACAGAAGATAAAGCGACCATAGCTTTGAACTCTCTCGTAGCACCTTTAAGAATCATAAAATTTCTAAGTATATGGGCTAGCTAACCATATTAAAAACATCTGTCCCTCCCTTCATCATAAATCCCCAATGAATATGACCATAAAATTAGCAAAGAGGACATGAAGAAGCTGATTGTGCCCCATTAGCTTGGGATTGGGCACCTTGTGCCTAGAAATTATCTCCACCTTTCTGACACCTGTCACCCGACTGCTTTGGGTAAGGTGCGCTAGTAGTAGAGAAGGAACCAGAACTCTCCCACTTCTTTTTCAGCCATTTATTGCTATCCCGACCACCCTATTGTTGAGCACTAGCCTTCTCAGAGAGCCTGCTCTTTTTACCTTGTCTTTCCCCAAACTCTTCTTCCTACTGTAAATGAATAACTAACCTCAAAATATCCATATCCTTAATCAGCAAAGCATTCTTGCTTTCAAGGATTAAATCCTGAGATAGTCCAGAAGTGAACTTTCTCATTCTCGCCCTCATACCAACCATTAAATCTGAAGCATACCTTGAGAGCTGATGAAATTTCAAGGTGTATTCCTTGACAGACATTTTTCCTTGTTTAAGATTCAATAACTCCTCCATCTTTGCTTCCCTAATCTCTTGAGGAAAGAATAAATCCAAGAAGGCATTAGAAAAGTCCTCCTATAAAGACAACTCCTCCATATCACTCCTATCTCTATCCCACTCCTCGTACCATTGGTACACAATATCTTTGAGCTGATAAGCTGTAAAATTTACCCCTTCCATATTCGTGGCCTGCATCACTCAAAATATATTCTCTACTTTATCCAAGAAACCTTGAGGATCCTTCTCCACATTCACACCAATAAAAGTAAGATGATTCATCTTCATAAACTGGCTAACCCTTGTGGCCTCTGCAGATAGAACACCAGATATATCCCGCTTAGACTGAGCAGCAACCAACTGAGCAATAGTATGAATTAACTGACAAAATTCCACATTAGTTACCTCACCTCAAGGAGGACTAGTAGCAATCAAGAAAACTCTAGAACAATTAGGGATGGGACCCTTAGATCGAGTGCGAACTCTATGTGTAGGGCGTACCCCATCAATATCATCCTTAGATGGGATAGCATAATTTCCTTGTGTTCTAAATCATCGAGGCATGATCTGAAAAGCAATACAAAAAAGGATTAGAGGAAATTCCATGACTTAGACTCCATCTTGAAAAAAAATACCAAGAAAGTGAAACATTCCCAAATGCCTTATAGCCTCGCTCTTATGTGTATGGTGTTCTACACACCTTTGAAAGAGACTCTACTAGACATGGCTATATGGACTCCTAATTGACCATGAACCTAAAGCTATGATACCAAGTTGACATGACCCAACTCAGGGCCTTGTCATAATGAGGGTCCCAAGTTTGACTGGGACCAGAGACCACCCATGTTACCCAACCCAAACTCCAGCTGTTTGCCATGAGTTGGCTGAATTTTGAGCATATAACAAGATAGAGTAACTATCCAAATTATAGACTTTGGGATAGGTCTATTACCAAGACTGACCTAATTGTCTGAACCCAACCAAACCATAACCACACGAGTTCCATGATAATTATGTATAATCATAAAATAAAAGAGGATAGAATAGTGAGAAATTTATTCCTACGTTATCATCCCCAATACCAATGCCAATACCAAGGCTGACATCAATACCGATCCCGCCCATACCAACCCATAGTAGTTCTATAAGAGCCTCTAACCAAAAGAATATCAAAATCCAGTTGGGACATGCCCCCAACCATAGCAAAAACCAATATCCATAAATAACCAATGTATGAAATAACATTCATGAAATGGAGCCCTCCAAAAAAATAAAAGATCACCACTTTGATCTTGTGGCTGATCCCGAATATCTGATAGCTAAGTAGGAGGAGTAGAATATCTAATTCCTGTATTGTGTGAGGATACAACCGCCCAAAGATGGGTTAGTGGGTGAACTCTAGTATAAACTTAGGATAAGGATAAAATAATGCCATTTAACAAAACTAAGTAAACCATCCATATGCATACAAACCATATATATATAAAACACAATGCCGGGAAAGGGAATCGAGTTTAGTATGTATTTGAAACCATTAATATAGGTATGTGTAGCTTAACTATCTTTAACCACCCACGGGCTATATGGGTCTAGTATAACCTCTTGAATAGGTCTCAATGCATATAGCTGCATGAACCAGAGATACCATTAGAGTAGGGGATTCCTAAGTACCCTAACCTTCCATGATACATATGTACAATGTACTTAGAGGATTCCTATGTACCTCATACTATCATATAAGGTCACTATGACCTACCCATCATTTCGGCAAACATGAGTTTCTAGTGTTCCTTCTTTAAACTCCAACCTTCACATTTAGCTATTAGACCCCTCCATTATTAGCCAACTAAAATCACTTCCAACCAACCAAACCATTATTATTAATTGACGCTATGCATAGTGGTATCGTCATACCAACTATAACCTATAATTATTGTTCTTATCCAAATATTTTTGAGATCAATGGAGTCCCATGTACCCATAGATAACATTAGCAATTAACTTGGGAAGTCCCATGTACCTTACAAGTGTTCCATTATTATGATTAGTTGGGGGATTCCATTGTACCCCACAAGAATGATTTTTAAACCAAAACCATTCCATTTTG
Source organism: Capsicum annuum (assembly GCF_002878395.1). Taxonomy (NCBI): domain Eukaryota; kingdom Viridiplantae; phylum Streptophyta; class Magnoliopsida; order Solanales; family Solanaceae; genus Capsicum; species Capsicum annuum. The sequence continues at coordinate 74,813,407 of NC_061114.1, forward strand.
ACCATTCCAAACCATTTAACCATTGTGGGTTCCATTATCAAGTTTAAACCATGCATAAGTTCCATTAAATCTAATAATGTAGGGAAAATATTCTCATAGGCATTTTATCAAACATATTGGGGGCATAGTATTTTCAAAACCAAAGCCAATTACCACATAACCATTCCCATGCAACCAATTATCCAAAAGTACTATTAAAGTATATATAAGTATAATTAAAACATGGAAAAACTATAATCAAGCATTTATAACCAAAACCCCCAAATTATATTTGAAAATCCAAAACCATACGATAATCAAATCATGAAAACATTGTATAAAGTGCATTTTAGTTGGAACTAAACTTGAGGAAAGATAACATGCCTTAAACCAAGAAGATGATGGAGGGAAATCAACAATATAAGCCCCAAATTAGTCTTTAAGATGAAACCCTAGCGTCTCTTTACCCAAAAGCCTTAGATAGAATTATAGAGTGTTTAAGAGAAGTTTCTAAGTGTTAATGAGTAGAATAATAGGACAAATAACCTCCAAAATAGAAATATAAGTCATGGGGCCTTATTAGGTTAAGAGGGAAAATGTCCAGATTGCCCTCACTTAAACTCCCAAAAATCCTGTTAGGTGGGTACGACTATCCATACCAGTCGTACCCTCCAATATGAGTGGTACCCACCACTCATACCCAAGATATCTCCCTTGGACCCAATACTATTCAAGGTATGACTCACCCTAAACCATGTCATATCTAAGTATACACTAGTACCCATGATTCATACCCCAAACAGAATAGAATCGAGAGGATTAAACACTGCCCACCATACGAGTCCATGGTATGACTCATACCCTATCTTACAGCTCTGCGTAATACACTTGTACTAAAATATAACTTAAGTTTCCAAGCCTAAGATCAAATTAAGTAACCAAACAACCCGTATCCACCGATACGACTTATACAACCTAAGTTGTACCCATTACAGAAACTAAATCTAATCTATTAACCAATACTGGTCAACATACAACTAACTCATACCACTCACATCCCAGTGTATGAGTTATTTCCCCAAGTCGTATTCTGTTCGAAGACCAAAAATCTAGGAAATATTCTAAGGGCCAGAAACCTAGGTTGTTTCAATACTTTTGATGATGGTTTACATATGTAGGTGCTTGTAAATTGTGGTTTAACAAATGGGTTATGGGTTACCCTAAACTTAATGATTTTTACTCTAGTTTTTGTTATGGTAATGATATGCCCTTAAAGTGTTTGTGAAAATTCCTCAGAGAATAAGCTAGTCACATATTAGTGATATTTTGAACTATGACGTTGGCCTAATGAATGTGAATGGTTTTTAATTGGTTTTGTAAAGGCCTTCTTGGCCATGTGATGATTTAAATGGTGATCTTAGTGGTTAATTTGGCTAAAAGGTGTCCCTAAGCATTAACTTGATTTATGACTTCATTTGACAATAAGTTTGAGTCCCTAAACATTAAATTAAATTAGTGTCTTTGTTTGACAGTATGTTTAATTCCCAAAGTCAAATGAATGATTGGTCGATTGATAATGATACTGACATGTCTTACATTTGCAAGTGGTGTTGGTATGATGATACCAACGAAGTGCCTTTGGTAAAAAATTTGTTGAATGGTTGTGTATGTGTAATAGATGTTTTAATTAGGATTTAAAAAGGGTTGTGAAGGTGGAAGTCCCGGGGGTATTAACATTAGAAATAGTGTTTGCCGACGTTGGGGTCAAAATAACCTAAGGCCTGAGTCCTCTTTCTTACCATGATCGGGAGATAAATGTCTCCCATAATACATGATGTGAGTGGTTTGAGTCCCCCATATCATACTACATGATCGGGTGACTAAGTCACCTTAGAATATGAGTGTGAGGTTTTGAGTCCCCCATGAGTATATATAATATTGTTCTTCAATTTATGCAGCTACATGAATTGAGGCCCAACTAGGGGGTGAGAGATAAATCCCATATGGCCTATGGGTATGATAGCTAAGCTACACAACCCATGTTGTGATTTCAAGGGTTCATGTTACACTTTGCTCCCTACCCCGATATGGTATATGTATATATATGTATTGCTTTGGTTATACGCATTGATTAATTGGTTTTGAACTATTTCTATTTTATTATCCTTATCCTTGAGTTACATGCTAGTTCTTCAACCACTAACCATCTTCAGATGATATATCTCTACGTGATGTAGGTGTTGCTCATACTGCAACTCATGCTTAGTAAACTCAAACTTTGAGGACAACTTAGTCTAGGTTTGCTACTTTTAATCACTCTTATGGAGTCCCATTGGTCCCTATTGATCTTTCTCCAGGTGGTTACACCCCTGCTCAGTCATCTTAAGAAGATATTTCTAATACAGATTTCTACTATTCTATTTAGTTGTTGACCCAGATAGTAGTTTCTCTATCGCACTAGTCTGGTCTTATATGTAATGGTGCAAAGAGGAGTCAGATAATGATATAGAAAAGGTAGAATAAGAACTTTAAATATTAATTGAAGGTTGGGGGTCGATGTAATAATAGTATTCATGGGAGACAATGGAATAAGGAAGGGAGTTGGGGAAAATTTGGTTCTTACCCATTAATTAGAGCCCCTTATTATAGGCCATCTAGTGAATATCAATTTCAAGATAGTAGTGGTCCTAGGGCATGAGGTGCCTAATACCAGTCTAATAGGGATCAATTAGTTCCACCCTATCATCCTTCCAAATTTAGTGGCCAGTCACATCATGGGTTCTATTATGAGGGGAAGAATTGATACTTCACCTGTGTTTAGATTGGTCATATGCAGTAAAATTATCCCTCTATATTATCCTTTGTATGTAAAAACCCTTCTCCTATGATGTGATGTATGTTGTTTACTTGATCCAGGGTCCACTCTTATTTTAGGTGACCCTATTTATGGCTGTGTATTTTGGTTTTCGTCTTGAGTGTCTGTCAGACCCTTTTTCTATTTCTACCCTAGTTGTGACTCTATGATTACTAAAAAAGTCTATAAAGGGGTTATGTGGTATCTGTTAATGTATAGAAACTCTTATGGATTTGATAGAGTTAGATATCATTGACTTTGATGTCATATTGAGGATGGATTGGTTGCATTCATGTTATGCTTTCTTAGGTTGTTAGACTCGTAAGGTCATATGTAAATTCCCTAATGAGCTGATAATTGTATGGAAATAGGGTTCTTTAGTGCTTGGGGGAAGGTTTATCTCATATCTTTGAGTTCGAATATTGATTTTCAAAAAGGGCTTGTATCATTTGGTTTAGGTTAAAGATTCTAACTTGGAAGGTCCTTCTCTAGAATCTGTTCTAGTGGTTAATGAGTTTCTTCAGTTTTTTCCTAATGGTTTTCCAAGTATTCTTTCCAATAAGGAGATCGATTTTTATATTGACTTTGTTTTGGACACTCATCCTATTTCCATCCCCTTTCTAGAGTGGATTCTTGGTAAGTGTTTTATCCGTACTAGTGTGTCCTTGTAGGGCGCACCAGTGTTGTTCGTGTGTGAGGAAGATGGGATTTTTTAGATGTGTATAGGTTGTTAGTAATAGGATAAGGAATTTAGAATGATCCCTCTATTAGATATGCTAGTGTAGTCTTTGTGGTTGTGTTATGGGTGACATGTGATCATTATTAAATGCTAAGTTTGAGATGTATATGCCAATTATGGTGATAAGAATGTTAACTTTGGAATAGTGATGCAAGGTTAGTAGAAGTAAATTAGAAGGGTGAGATTTGGTAAGAAGGGGAAGTTAAGTTTAAGTCCTCGCTATATTATTCCACACTTAGTATTGAAAGGGGATAGTGGTGTTGACTATGAGTTGGAGTACCCTTCTAGTTTGAGCTTCATTCATTTGATTTTCTATGTCTCTATGTTGAGAAAGTGTGTAGGTGATCCTTCATTGGTTATTTCTTTGGAAAGATTGGATATTTTGGATTCCTTATCTTATGAGGTAATCCCGGTTGAGATCTTAGATCGGTAAGTTCGCTGGTTATGAACGAAAGATGTGGATTCAGTAAAGGTTCTATGGCAGAACCAAAAGTCTGAAGAAGCTAGTTGGGAAGCGAAAGAGAACATGAAGTCGAAGTATCTACATTTGTTCTCTGTTTAGGATATTCTTGCTTAAGGTATGTATGATCTTAACATCTTTTGTGTTTTGATGTTGCTAAAGGAATGGTTATTCCTTAATGTCTTTGTTTTCCAACTTGCTTAAATGGAAGTTTGGTGAGTGATAATTTGTTAAACTTGTGCTTGTGCTTTCCTTGACCCGTCATTCGAGTATGAATGATCCAAGTGGGGGAGATTGAAATATCCTAGTTTTGACCCTTAGAAAATTCCTTGATGTTGAGATCAATGGACATCATACGACTTGTAGATGCTAGTCGTATGATGTGATATGGTTTAGGGTCCCTCACTTGTATGTTAATAAGTATGGTTTGGTTGTTTTCTATCCAAGGTACGATTGAACATCTTACTAGTAGTATGTTGGATACGAGTTGTATATTACTTAGTCGTATGATGCCTATGTCTAGTCTAGGTGATTCTGCCCAAGGTACGATTCAAAGGGTACTGGTCGTATGTTAAGATATGAGTTGGTGCTTGTGTAGTCATATGTTGGTCAGTATTGAGGTCCAATATAATGGCTAGGGTATGGACAGGGGTACTACTTATATCTTAGGGTTCGGTTTAGGGGTGTGGTCGTACCCTCCTGAGGCAAAGTTTTCAGCTTTTAAGCTGGGGGTATTCAAAACATTTTCCACCCCCAAACCCTTAAGTCCCCACATTTTATAACATTTTGTGGCCTCTCATAACACATATTGGAGGATCCTATCATTCCCAAAACACACTCTCTCTCTTAAAGATTGGGGCTAGGGTTTCTACAAGTGTTCATCTAGAGGCTCAAGTGTCTAGTTTGTCTCCATGAATTTTTGTGAATAAGGCATGCGACTCTTCCCTCATTGTTAGTTCATAAATATCATTTGTTTTAAAGTGTGATTATGAGTTTTAAATAGTGGTTTTAAAAAACAAAATTGAGGGTTTTGTTGTATATGGTTGAGTATTGTTTACTCTTGGTTTAACTTGTCTTTATACATGTTTTTGATGATGGTTTGCACATGTGGGTTCTTGGTAATTGTGGTTTAACAAATGGGTCATGGGTTACCCTAAAATATATGGTTTTTACTTTGGTTTTGGTAATGGTAATGATATGCCCTCAAAGTGTTTGTGAAAATTCCTAAGAGAATAAACTAGTCACATGTTAATGATATTTTGAACTAAGGCATTGGCCTAATGAATATGAATGGTTGGTAAATGATTTTGTAAAGGCCTTGTTGGACATGTTATTATTTAAATGGTAATCTTGGTGGTTAATTTGGCTTAAAGGGTATGAGTCCCTAAGAATTAACTTGATTTATGACTTTGTTTGACAATGGGTTCGAGTTCCTAAACTTTGAATTGAATTAGTGTCTTTGTTAGACAATGGGTTCGAGTCCCAAAGTCAAATGAATGATTCGTTGACTGATAATGATAATGGAATGTTGTATTCTTACAAGTGGTGTTGGTATGACAATACCAACTATGTGTGTTTGATAAGAAATCAGTTTAATAGTTATGTTTATGTAATGGATGTTTTAATTAGGATTTAAAGAGGGTTGTGTAGCCGAGTTGTAAAGTTGGAGGTCCTGGGGGATCAACACTGGAAATTGTGTTTGCCGATGTGGAGGTAAAAACGGCCTGACATTTGATTCCTCTTGCTTACTATGGCTGGGAGATACAAATATCACGTAATATATGATGTGGGAGGTTTGGGTTCCCCATATCATACTACATGATCGGATGACTAAGTCACCTTAGTTTGTGAGTGGTAGGTTTGACTCCCCCATATTTTTTGTAAGATTATTCCTTGGTTTGTGCATCTACATGAACTGGGGCCCAACCAGGGGGTAAGAACTAGAGCCTATATAGCCTGTGGGTGTTACTAATATGATAGCTAAGATACATAACCCAGGTTAAGATTTCAAGGGTTCATGTTAAACCTCATTCCCTACCTTGGCATGGTATATATATGTGTGTGTGTTATATGAATTGATTAATTTGTTTTAAACTATTGGCATTATATTAACCTTATCCCTAAGCTACATGCTAGAGCTCTAACTGCTAACCATCTTCAAACGTTGTATCCCCACGCGATGCAGGTGTTGGTCATACTACACCTCCTGCTCAGTAGACTCAGACTTTAGGGACAACTTGTGTTGACTTGAAGTGGTGAGCTTCCGTACTTGGGAAGGCTCCATTTCTTGTTTTCAGTTTCTTATGTATTTATTGGTTTAGACTTGGATATTGGTTTTACGCTAAGGTCGAGGGCATGTCCCAACCGGATATTCTCAGATTGTTTTAGAGGCTTTGTGTGGACAAACTTTAGACTTGGGTATGTTATGGTATAGGTATAGACTTGTTTATTATTTTGGTTATGTTACGGTTGATTGATTGGACATTGGATGGTGAGACTTGCTTGGGTTGGTCATGGTTATGGACTTAACCCAAAGTCCGTGCGTTGTTAATCACTCTGTCTTATTATATGTTTGGAATTTCATCCGAATCAGGTTGTATGTTGTTGGTTGGATTGGGTTGCATGGTGATCTCTGATCCTTGATGGGATTGAGATGCTCATTATGACAAGGCCCTGGTTCAGGTCGTTTTATATATGCAAGTCCAACTAAAGACAAATGCTCTTCCCAAGATATGTGTTGCCCTTTAACCAAGGCCGTAAGCATAAACACAAGGGTGCGGTTCACAACTTCAGTTTAACCATCGATTTGTGGGTGACATGATGCAGAGAATAATAATTTTATCCTAAGCCTACCCCAAAATACAAACCAAAAGTGGCTGGAGTTTAGGATCCCTATCACTCACGCTAGAAATTGAGATATACCATGTAACTTGACAACATGGTCAACAAATAAAGATGCCACATATGGGGCATAGCATACTTATGACATGCAATAAAGTGAGCCATTTTGGAAAAATGATCAACAAAAACAAATATGCTATCCATTCCTCTCCTAGTCCTTGTCAATCCCAACACAAAATCCATAGAAATGTCAAGCCAAGGTCTTTGAGAGGTAGGGAGAGGGGTGTAAAGGCCATGGTGAAGTACCCTAGATTTTGCACTTCAAAATTCAATACATTGACCACAAACTTCAGTAATATCACTACACATTTTAGGCCAATAAAATATTCTTCAAGGATCCCTATACCTTGTCAATACCAAAATACCCCATCAAACACCAATCATGTACCTTTCTTACAAAAAGTTCCCTCTGAGAGCTCATAAGCACAAAAAGTCACTTGTTCCAAGTAACCATCAAATATAGCATATTGGGTGGGAGGTTTATGCTTGAGATTATGGTCCCTTACCCATGCTCCACAATCTTGGTAGATTTGAGCAAAAATAGGGTCCTTGGGGGTACGAATTATTTCAAGCTCTCAAACCCGACAACTTAGAAGTCAAAGTAAAAACCAAAACATGTTTTCGTGACAAGGCATCTGCCATTAAGTTATCCTTCCCTTTTTTGTAATGAATCGCACAAGGGAAAATTTCAAGCAATTCAACCCATTTGGCATGCCTCTTTCTTAACGTTTCTTCTGACCTAAGATATTTCAAGGACTCATGATCAGTCCTAACGACAAACTCCTTGGGCCATAAGTAGTGTTAGAAATTACCCAAAGCCCTAATCAAGCATAAAGCACAAGGTCATAGGTGGAGTAATTTAGAATTGCACCTCTAAACTTCTCACTAAAGTAGGCAATGGGTTTTAATTCTTGCATCAAAATGGACCCAATGCCCACTTTACTAGAATAACATTCAGTTTCAATAGTTTCATAAAAGTCGAGTAATTATAACAATAGTATAGAATTAAGTATGTATTTCATGGTAGAAAACTCCCATGCTTGTTCGTCACCTCAAAAAAGGACGTATTCTTTTGAATCACTTTAGTCAAGGGGGCGTCTATGGTGCTAAATCCTTTAAAAAACACCTATAAAAACTAGCCTTTGTATGGAAACTACACACGTCACCAACAGATATGGGAGTTGGCCAGTTCTTAATAGATGTTAGATTCATCCACCTCAACTCTCCTTGAACTTACAACAGAACCCCAAAAAACAACTTCATTCACCCCAAAAGAGCTTTTAGACACATTAACATAGAGTTGTTCTTTCCTAGGCACGTTAAACACACACATTAGCATAGAGTTGTTCTTGCCTAAGCACATCAAACACACACTTCAAAATAATGAAGATGCTTATCCATTGTCTTATTATACACTAACATAATCAAAGTACACCATAAAAATTGACTAATGAAAGGTTTCATCGCATAATTCATCAAATGCATAAAGTACTAGGAGAATTAGTGAGGCCAAAAGGCATCATTATCTATTCATAGAGATCAAATTTGGTCTTGAATGACTTTTTTCCACTCATCTCTAGGTTTCATTCAGATTTGATGGTAACCACTCCTAAGATCTATTTTAGAGAATATACAAGAACCAGTCAACTTATCAAGAATGACATTAGGCTGAGGAATGGGTTAGTGATACTTTACCATTACTTTATTGATGGCTAAAAATCCACAGATGCACTAAGTTTCATTCTTTTCGGGAATCAAAATCACAAGTACCACACACAGGCTCATGCTCTCTTGCCTAACCCCTTTAGAAGGAGTTCATCCACTTGTCTTTGTAGTTCTTTGGTGTCCACCATATTGGATCTATTATTCGGATTGTTTAGAAATTTGGAACTAGGGTGAAATCAATTTTATGCTCAATTCCCCTTATAGGGGGCAATCCTTTTGGAAGTTCTAGGGAAAACATATCTTTATAACCTTGCAAAAGAGAAAAATATAACTAGAAAGAGAATAAGTTAGGGCATAAGTAAGTAAATAATAATTCCTATGGATTAGAAAAACCATCGGATGCCTCTCCTCCAAATCAAGTAATATTTGAGATTTAGATGCAAAAAACACTAGATAATCAAGACCTACTATAAAAACAACATACCAAAACAAAAAAATTTGTGAATTTTTCTTTTTGGGATTTTTTGACTTTTTTTTTTGAGTAGATCAAAATCCCAAGATTTAGATTTGTGAAAAAAAATCTAAACCTGGGTTCTGATACCAAATGATACAAACCCCTAAATGTAAGATAAGATTAACAAAGAAAATAAAGCATGGTTAAGACTAATAATAAGAGGATAAACAAAGAAACAAATAAAGATAAATAGATAGACAAAAATTGAGAATCAAAGATAGCTAACTTTAATAAATTAAAGAGACCTTCCTCAAATATCCCAAAAAGCACCTAAATTTAAGAAAAACCTCAAGAGAGTTATATCCAAATCAACTCTTCTTTTCAAACAAGTCACAACTAGAAGCTTAACTAGCTCTCATATTCTCTCAATAATAATGGAGTTCTTAGTTCATGAAAATTCTAAGTCTTCCAATATTAAAGAAGCTACTTACACTAAGAAATAAAGAAGACCTATGTTATTACATCATTTCTACCATTAATGAAAGTAATGGCCTTGTTTGGATGTTGAATTCATCAAAATCCTAATCCTTTTTTTTTTTCCTCAATGTATATCCCATCAAATGTTATCATGAACACATTGAATCCTCGGAGGGATTCCATAAGGCACTCAAGTACATTCTTATTCATGAATAACTCTTGACAATGTTGAAGGTCATGGGCTTGGGTCTTCGTTAAATGCCTAGGGTCCTTTGGGGTGTATCACTTCTTCTCAAAACACAGAGGATTTGAATATTTCATATCACATACTCAACTGAATTTGAAGACTTCAACATCCAGTCTCGAAAGAATTGACAACTTCAACTTGCCTACTAAGAGGATTTAAAGACTTTAACTAGAATACTTGGTGTATTTGAAACTTCACCTCAGAGACTTGGTAGGTTCTTGAATTCAACCTACAGGTTTGGTAAATTTTTGTCTTCAACCCACATATTTGGTATATTTTTAACTTTAACTTGTAGGTTTGATGAGCTTGAGCATTTCTAATCTTGGTTAAAAAGCCCATTTGTTCTGAAGGTCTTACCCACCGAGCCACAAATATTTAGTGTAAGTTTAATGTTTGGTGAGAGTACTTGTAGACAGAGTACTTGTAGACTTGACTTTCTTGTTGAAGATCAAGTGGGAGTGTATATTTTTCTGGGACTCATATGACTAAACTTAGAATGTAACACTAAGTTCCTATGTACCTCGGTAAAGAGGATCATATCATAATGTTGTTCAAAATATTTAACTCAAATTTGAAAGCTTTTGGTATCATAGCCTAGGTTAGGGTTTGTTTTTAGAAATCTTAATCTTGTGATTTTGATCTATTCAAAAATCAAAAAAGTCCAAAAATGCCAAAAAGAAGCTTTTCAAAATAAAGACTAATAATAAGAGGATAAACAAAGGAACAAGTAAAGATAAAAAATATAGACACAAATAAGGAAGAAAATGCAACCAACTTTAATAAAATAAAGTGATCTTCTTCAAATATCCCAACAAGCACCTAACTTTAAAAAGAAACTCAAGGGACTTATATCCAAATCAACTCTTCTTTCCAAACAAGAAACAACTAGAATCTTAGCAAGCTCTCTTATTCTCTCAATAAAAGAGAAAATTCTAAGTCTTCCAACATAAAAGAAGCTACTTATACTAAGAAAATAAGGAAGACCATATGTTATTACATATCTACCCATAATGAAAGAAGGGCCTTATTTGAATGTTTAATTCATCAAAAACCTAATCCTTTTTTTTCTTAATGTATGTCCCATCAAATGTTATCATAAGCACATGAAATTCTCAGGAGTATTTCATAATGCACTCAAGCACATCTTATTCTTGAATAACCCTTACCAATGTTAAAGTTCATGGGCTTTGGTCCCCGTGAAAGGCCTTGGGGGTCTTTGGGGTGCATCACTTCTTATCAAAACTGGAAGGATTTGAATATTTCATACCACATACTCAATCAAATTTGAAGGCTTCAACATTAAGACTCAACAGAGTTGACAACTTTAACTTTCCTACTTGGAGGATTTAAAGAATTCAACTACCATACATGGCGTATTTGAAACTTCACCTTAGATACTTGGTAGGTTCTTGACTTCAACCTATAGGTTTGGTAGATTCTTATATTTAACCCACATATTTGGTAAATTTTCAACTTGAACTTGCAGGCTTGAGGTACTTGAGAATTTATAATCTTGTTGAAGAAGCCCATTTATTATGAAGGTCTTCCCCACAAAGCCATGAATATTTAGTGTAAGTTCAAAGTTCAATGAGAGTACTTGTAGACTTTACTTTTAGGTGGAATATCAAGTGGGAACATATATTTTTTGGCACTTATACGACTAAACTTAGAATGTAATACTAAGCTCCTACGTACCTCGGTGAAGAGGATCATATCATACATAATGTTGTTAAAAAGATTTCACTCAAATTTGAAGAGCTTTATAATTTTCAGATTTGGCTCAAATTTGAAAATCTTTGCAACTATAAGATTAACTTAATTTTGACAAGTTTCATAACTTGAAGATTTAGCTCAAATTTAAGAAGCATTCGGGATATATAGTTTAGGCTCGTACATTCAGAAGAATTTTAACTTAATGACTGCATAAATTGAAAGAGCTTTGTGACATATAATTTGGAATCGTATTTCAAATTGAAGATTTTTCTCAAATTTGAAGAGCTTAACAATTTAAGATTTTAGCTTGTAATTTGGTGAGCTTTGTGTCATAAAGATTTAGCTCAAATTTAAAGAGCCTTTTGATTTGAAGGTTTGGCACACACTGAAGAGCTTTAGAACTTAAAGATTTAGCTTAAAAATATCTTTACAACATAGAGATCTAGCTAAAATTTTATGAGTTTTCCAACTCGTAGAATTAGCTCAAATTTGAAGTGCTTTATCACATATAGTTTACGTTATGCATTAAGAATCATTGTAGCTTATAGTTGGCTTATGTGTTGAGGAGTTTTACAGCTTGCAGTAGATTTTGATGTCAGTCTCAAAACCTTTCAGAACCTTTCTTAGTCTCTACTCTTATTGGTGACTCAGTAATAACAAAATGAGTATATAAAAATTGCCCAATTTTAGCTTCCTAAAAAACCACCACAATTGAGCTAGTAGAGTTAGTTATGATTGATTTTGATGCTATTCTTAGCATGAGTTAGTTACATTCCTATTATGCCTCAACTAACTGTAGAACTAGAGTCATCAAGTTTCAATTTCCAAGTGAAACAATTTTAGAATAGAAGGGCAGTACTTCAATACTTATAAGCTAATTTGTTTCTTATTTTAAGTTTAGGAAAATAATCTTTATGAGTTGCATCCATCATCTAGTTCAGGTTAAGGATTCCAATTTTAAAACCCTAAATCTTCAATAAATTCCAGTTGTATATAAGTTTTCATAAGTGTTTTTTAAGGATTTGCATGGAGTCCTCTTGAGCGGGAGATAGACCTTTGAATAGACCTTCTTCTAGATACCCAACATCTATCAATTTTTATTTAAATAATGGCTCTATATGAGCTTAATAAATTTAAGGAGCAGTTAAAGAAACTCTTACACAAAGTCATCGTTAGACCCAATATCTATCTATGGGGTGCTCCATTCTCTTTACGTGTAATAAAGATGGTTTCCTAAGAATGTGCATCAATTATTGTCAATTGAACAATGCCACAATCAAGAATAAGTATCCCATCCCTAAGATTGATGAATTATTCAACTAACTTTAGGTTTCCAATAGCTTTTCAAAGATAGACCTCAGATCTAACTATCATCAGCTCAAAGTCAAATGAATATGACATTTCAAAAACAATCTTTAAAACTAAATATGGTTACTATGAATTTATTATTATGTCTTTTGTACTAATGAATTCTCCTATAGATTTTTGTGACTTTATGAACCGAGTGTTCAAGCAGTACTTAAACATGCTCATCATCGTCTTCATAGATGTCATCCTCATTTATTCTCATAGTGAGGATGAATATGCAGACTATTTGAGGATTGTCTTGTAGAATATTTAAGATCACCAACTATTTGCTAAGTTCAATAAGTGTGAACTTTGGTTTAAATCAATAGAATTCCTTATTCATATTATTTCTAGTGAGGGCATTCATGTTTATCCTTGGAAGACCAAAGTAGTTAGCAACTGGCCTAGACCTATTTCTCCATAAGATATTAGGAGTTTTATGCATTTAATTAGTTACTACAGATAGTTATTTTCATTTATTATTTTTCTTATGTATATATTGACTCAAAAGAAGGTCAAATTTCAGTGCTCCGATGCTTGTAAGAACAGTTGCCAAGAGTTGAAGACTCGACTTATTTTTGTTCCAGTTTTGACACTACTAGATGGTCCATATGAGTTTATTGTTTACTGTGCTACCTCTAGAGTTGGCCTCGGGTGTGTGTTTGTAGCATATTAAGGTCATTTATTATGCCTCTAAACAACTCCCAAGTACATGAGAAAAATTACCCAATTCATGATCTTGAGTTGACAGTTGTAGTTTTTGCTATAAAGATTTTGAGGCACCATCTTTATAGAGTTCATGTGGATATTTTCATACGTGTTCAGTTAGAAGGACATAAATCTTTGTTATAGGAGGTGGCTATAGTTGTTATAAGATTATGACACTAGTGTCTTACACCATTTGGTTAAGGCCAATATAGTGGCTAATACTCTCAAAAGGCTATTGGGCTTAAATTATGAAATTTCCTATCATGTTTAGATTATAGATTTACCATGTATAGTTGCATTCTTTAGAGATGGTGGGTTATAATCACCCGATGGCGTAGGATATTATGCATTGACAGTGGAATACTCAGTCCAATAGTTTTCACTATTTAGAGTGATTTCAGATAAACTACTTATCTTCTAATTTTGGAATATTAGTATTATTGTGAATTTTATTATGTCCATTTACATTAAACTAGGAGTAATACTTAGTACCGAGTGAATGTAGGGATGAACGCTCACCCTTAAGTTACACTAAAACCTTTAGTAGAAGTCCCTAACTCCCAGTTCTACAAAACAATCATAGGTTCTAAAGGGTCATGCATCAGACTAGGCTTGACACCGTAGTCCTTTCAACATTAGTTAGTGGATCCACGTCGGTCAGTGTTTATACCCTTGACAAGTGATAGAACACCCTTTCAACAGGTTGGACCCTAATTACCTCAAATAAAGGAATATCGATTAATAGTATCTCCCACCGTTTTGAGACAGATATTGGATGACCTCGTATTCAGTTTATCAAATATATTATATAGTTACATGTTTATTACTTGGTCATTGTATTAGTTTATGTTCTCTAGTTTCATGTTCAGTTATTATGTCATTCTAAGCATATTCAACTCATATTGTATAGTGCATATCTTGCATGGTCAGTACATTCAAAGTACTAACCATATACTTTTTTTCAATGTATTATTTTATAATATAGGTTCAAATGTTCAACATCCAACTCACACACTTAAGCAACAGAGTTTGTTGAGTCGTCATCCTTCAAGGATAAGACTTATGTTTACTTATCTCTATTTTTGTTATTCTATTTTCAAACAATTAGAGTTAGCTGGGGACATGTCCCAGCAACTCATCTTAGTAGCAGCTCAGCTTAATATATATGTTAGAAAATATTTATTTTGATACCCTATAATGGTATTTGATTTATTTATGATTACCTCATTTTAGTTTAGCTTCCACTTAGTATTCATCAATTACATATGTTATTCTTAGTTTCCTACCAAACTACGAGTTAGTTTTGGGTCACATATGACTCTAAGCACCAGTTACTACTAGGGGATAGTCTCGGATCGTGATAATTTTAGTATTAGAGAATTAGGTTTAAAATGTCATAGGGTGTCTGAAAGTCCAATTAAGTAGAGTCTTATTCATGGGTGTGAATCATGCCACACTTATGAGTGAGAGGCTATGAAATATTTTAGGAAAATATTTACTTCTTTTATGTTCATATCATGTGATAAAGTGTGAACTCTATTAAAACCTTCTTCTAACTTGTGCACTTTGAATTGACAGAAAATGCCTCCTAGAAGGATAAAGAAAGAAGGAACAAAAATTGAAATGATAATAGAAATGGAAACCAACAAGCACCACCAGCTCTAATAGTTCCTTTGAATGAACACATATCTCATGTTGAGTTTAGTATTGCTTTTATGGTGCTGGCTTATTCCATAACAACTTAGGATAATCAATATGTTATTTCCTTGGTTAATTCTATGGGTATCACAACAACAACAAGAGTTTTGGACTTCACTCGAATGAATCCTCCTGAGTTTTATTCTTTAATAGTGAGGAAAATTCGTAGGGGTTTCTTGATGATATCCAAAAGGTTACTGAGATCATAGGGGTTAGTCCAGTTGAGAGTGATAATTTAGCTGTGTATTAATAAAAGAGAGTGGCTCACACTTAGTATAAGTAGTGAAGGAGGACAGAGGTGCAGAAACAAGACCAGTAGGATGGGAGGAGTTTTTTGCTTCTTTCCTAGTCAGGTGCTTCCAAATTGAGTTAGGGTAGCAAAAGTTTAGGAATTCATAAATTTGAAATAGGGAAACATGAGTGTGAAAGATATTCTCTCAAGTTTACTTAACTTTCTAAGTATGCTCTGGCAATAGTTGTTGACTGTGGGGCCTGTATGAGTAGTTCCTGACAAGTGTTTCTGAAGATATAGTTAAAGAGTGTAGAACTGCTATGTTGGTTAAAGAGATGGAAATCTCAAGATTAATGACTCATGTTCAATAGAACTAGAAAGAAAATATTAAGGACAGATAAAGAGAGAACAAGAGAGCCAAAATATGTAGTTTTAACTTTTCCCAACAGTGTTCAGATGATGGTAGTCATTCTCAATTATGTTAGAAATCTTTAGAACTATCCCTATCTTCTTCTAGTACCTCAGTTCCCATCGGAATCATGGTCTATATTGTAGCCCAAAATGCGGGGCGTTACATTCCCCAAATTAATTATATGTATTTACTACTTTTCCCTCAACTTAACCAAACAAAAACAAAGTTTAAGATGATTTTGGGGAGGGAAAGGAGGGGTTGTGCCGCATGGACCAATCCACACCTCAAGGTTTATGGTTCGTAGACTATAGAAAACACCAACCAGTGTTCTATTTCCATAGAGGGTGAATTCAATCCCCCTAACTTACTATGGGGGATGCGGCACAAGGCCAAGCCCTCTAGGTGCAATCCTGTACCTTCTTTGTTCTCTTCTTCTCATCCACTTATTCCTTATTTTCCCACTACTTGTGGCTTGTGTGTAGGTTTTATTTGGATTCTATAGCTGCTAAAATAGACTCCTATAATATCTCATAACAAACTTTAGTCTATTCAACACAATAAAGCTCATCAAAATACACTAGAACAAGCATAGGGTAGGCTAATGTAACTAGTTTTCTCATCTAAACTATATTTGATTATTTCAACTCTCAAATTGTTTCAAAAGAAGATTAAACACTCTAAATATGTAAATTAGAATACAAATACACAAATACACACTTTATACTTCATCAAGTACATCATGTTGTCCTCAAAACTTAGCTAAATGCATGTAGATTATGACACCTAGGTGTATAAATAAGTCGAAGATCAATAGCATATTAGAACTTATAGTATGTTTAATTTACTTTACATTTGCATAGCTCACTTGCTTGGTGCATTAAATTATTGATCATATACTTACTATTTGTGCTATATCATTTTATGACATAGGTCTAAACGCTCAACATTAGCCACATGATTTGTGCGCTCTAATGCCACAACAACAACTGTTAGTCATGAGAAATCATCATCCGAGGAATATAGTTTATTGTTTATTTTATTACTTCTTGTTTTAGACAATTGGAGTTAGTTGGGGGATTGTCCCAACAACTCATCAGCTAATAGAGGATTTTAGACAGATAATAGATGTTTCATCTGTATGGTTTGTGTCAGACTTAGTATTTATTTCAGAATCATATTTACCTTAGATAATCATTCTAAATTTCACTATGTTTTCTTCAGTATTTCTTATGTTTAATATTATCAATGTGTATGTTATGCCCTGAGTTATCTTGGGATCACTTATGGCTCTAAGAACTGTATTACATCTAGCGTATAGATTTGGATTGTGACAACGCCCTCTTTCAATGCTTGTCATAGTATAGACTTGATAAAACTTAAAGACGAGTCTTTAATTACTCTTCCATCTTTGAAATTTTCTAACTCGAGATTTGCTAATCTAATTTGTAAGATGAGAGATGAAGGACAAATTTGGCCCTACTGGGTATGCCAAATTTTTGTGAGATAAGTGATGAAGGACAAATTTGGCCCTACTGGGTATGCCAAATTTTGTAGACAGTAAAGTTTATATTGAGATAATAAAAATCATGACAAAAACATATCACGATAATCATAATTCTTTATTTCAAATATTGAATGTTACAATTTCTATGAATCATCTGATTCTTTGTTTTGTTTTTCAAATATAAATTTAAGGGCCTTTGAGCTTGATCTTAAATTTGGTGAACTTGATCTTGAACTATATTTGAATATGAGGGCTTTTTACCTTGTTCTTGAATTTGATGCTCTTGGTCTTGACTTTCACTTGAATCCAAGAGCTTTTGAGCTTTATTTTGGATCAAATGGTATTGATCTTGACTTGTATTTCAACTTGGAAGGTTGAATATGTGAAATTGTTACTTGTAGAGAAATTTACAACTTTTAAGACATTATCTCTCTCCAACTTATTTTTAGGCTTTTGGTTTATTCTTTGAATTATGGAGATCCCTATTTATAGTAGTAGAATAAAGGTGTTATGGTAAGTACAAACTCTTTCTAGTCAATTAGATTGAAGTTACATGACCGCATTTGATTGGTCAGAATATGTCAACTTGTATATATGGAATATGTTCATAGTCCTTGGATTTTATTTAATGACCTGAAAGAACCCCTTGGACATCACACAGTGCTCAAGACTATGAGTATACCCAAGCTAACCCGATAATCCTACTTAGCTTAAAACTCCTAAGAAACGTGAACTAGCATAAAATAGAACTTGAAGGTAAACGAAGAGATATCTTAATAAAAGTCTTTAACTTGGGAATCTTTAAACAAATCTTTGAACTTAAAACTTAAATAGCTCGACAAGCCTCTAATACTAACTAGAGAGCCACTGGGATAGACCCTAGATGACCTAAACATAAATTGAAATCATATAACTAAAATACTCCTATCAGAAAACACAACTCAGATAAACTAGGTCCTCGAACTATGAGGACTAACCAAAAGTCAGGATATAGATAATGATGTCGTGGTCAATCATGCCATTGGAAGAAGCACCAGAACATACATTATAAGACAATATATCATATAGACATATATGTGGGTTAGTACCTCTGGAATATACTATGTGGGGGTAAATGCATAAGTAAATCAATAGCTGGTATGTATATGTATATGTATATGTATATGTATATGTATATATATGTATATGTATATGTATATGTATATAATTTCGAAGGATGCATGCCAAGTGTAAATGACTCACCTTGTACTTGAAATAAGTAAGGATTGCAAAATCATGGACATGAACAATGAAACATAAAGATAAACTTTGTGAGCCATAACACTTAGTTCGTAAGCTTTATTTTTATTCTTTCTTTTGGGAGATTCTTCTAACTGACATAAACCATATGAGCTACAATAGAGTTCAACATCTTACCCCCATTGGGAAGAGATGTTCTATCCTTGGAATCAGAATAGAACCTTAATCTTAGTGATCACCTTACTTCATCCATTTTGGAAAAAATCTTAACCTATGGGTGCTCGTAGTTTCTAGGAATTTAGGATATGCTCATATACATTGTCGTCTCGGTGCTAAATACTACTCCCAGAATAATTATATGCTCATACTTTTGAAAATCCACATAAAAATAACATAAGAATTTATAGATTGAAAACCAGTTATGCTTCTCTTTCTTTAAATCATAATCAGGATGAACAAATGTGATTTCATATCTTATCTTATGATCAAAAGATTAAATCTTTTCTTTAAATCATATCATAAAACTTATCAATGGAACTTAAGAGATAATCTTCTTATGAACTCAATACTTATACTTAGGACTTAGAAATTCATGCTTTAAATTCATATAAATTCATAACAAAACTTTATGCTCAATAATCTCATTGAAATCTTTCAACAGTCCAAGTCATAAGAATTAAATCAAAATCACAATATGAATCTTGTAATTCAAAATATGAATATAAGCAATTCTGGTTGCACTTTAAGCTTTTAATCTCATGGTAGTATCTTAATTCAAGAATATAGCTATTTGAGTATGAACCCTAATTCAAAATAAAGAATTTCAACTATAAAACCATGTACTTTGGGCATAAGGATGAAAGAATAACGTTGTTCATAGATCCGACATACCTTATGTTTTCTTGACTTGTGAAGAAAGGTTGGATCTTAGGACTTGAAGGTTGAACTAGTGAGAGAAGTCCTAATCTTGATGTTCTTGAAGATGATGTAAGTGTTATTATTTGATTGGAGAAGTAGGAAAATAATGCCTCTTTAAGGGTTATAGGTCATGGATGAAAAGTTATAAGGGATGAAAAGACTAAAAATCTCCTTAACTAAACTTCACAAAAAAAGTTCGTCAGTCCTTACTACTCTACCATATAATTTGTATGGTAAGATAAGACTTAGATCCTAAGCTTGTAATCTTAGCGGACTCAAGAGGACACACGCTGGTCAATATACGAGTCCCACTTATGACTAGTATCATATTTATAGACTCTAAATCCCTTACTCACACTTTGTATAGAAACTTAGGAAGATTTCACTAATGAATTACGACTTAACATCATACTACTCGTACCCTACTTAACGACTCTAGGGGTAGAGTCGTATCCATATAAAAAAGTTCACCCTACCATATTGTCTTGCATATGACTACAATATACCATTCGTATGGTGTAGGTACGACTCAAGAGGGTAGTCGCATGATGCATATAAACTCCCAGACATGAGGTATTACATTATCTCCCCATTGAAAATTATTCATCCTCGAGTGTGATTCATCTTGAACTAGAAATTTAACAAAATTAGCACCTTCACTCTAAATTTTCCAATCAAGTTTATGATTATCACAAGGATTCAATTTCTCATAACATGACGTACGATATTAGAGTACTTCAACAGACTTAAGGAGAAAGAATTTGATGGAAATCACACTTTACCTTAGGTAGGAGTAGAAATTGATGAAAAGAGATAAGGATACTTTTATCATGTCTACTTCAGCTTCCCAAGTAGCCCTTTTAATCATTTGGTTTCTCCAAAGAACTTTCACTAACGGTACTTCTTTATTCCTTAGCTTTCAGACCTTCTTATGAAGTATCTCAACCGAAATCTCCTCATATGACAAGTTATCTTTGACTCCAATACTCTCTAGGTGAACCACTATGGATGGATTTATGATACATTTCTTAAGAATTAAAATATAGAACACGGGATGAACTGTAGCTAACTCTGATGGAAGATTCAATTCATAAGCAACCTCTCCTACACGTTTCACTATCTCAAAGGGACCAACAAATTGCAAGCTCAACTTTTCTTTCTTTCCAAATCTCATTATCCCTTCATAGACAACACCTTCAAGAATACCTAATTTCCTACTTCAAACTTGAGCTCTCTCTTTCTTATATCAGCATAAGATTTCTAATGACTTTGTGTAGTTGTTAATATAGCACGAATCAACTAAACCTTTTCCATATCTTCAAGAATAGAATCCAGCCCCATCAAAGTTGTTTCACCAACCTCGAGCTATCCTATAGGTGATCTATACCTATGCCTTTATAGTGCTTCAAATGGAGCCATCTGAATGCTAGCGTGATAACTGTTATTATAAGTGAACTCAATCAAGGGTAGGTAGTAATCCAAATTCCATTTAAAGTATAAAACAGATGCTCTTAGCATTTTTTATAATGTCTGGATTATGCGCTCATCCTGACCATCGGTCTGCGGATAAAATACAGTACTATGCTTAACCTTTATACCAATGCCCTTCGAAAAAAACTACCAAAACTGTGAAGTTAAATGCATGTCTCTATATGATATAATAGATAAGGGTATCCTACGAAGCCTTAATAACTCTTGGATATATATTTTGGCATAATCCTTCATGGTGTCTGACGTCTTAATAGATAGGAAATGGGCTGACTTAATCATTCAATTTATGATGAAACAAATCGAATCATGTTGTCGTCTAGTACAAGGCAAACCTGTGATGAAATCCATATTCAATACTTTCCACTTCCAAGTAAGGATACTAATCTCTTGCAATATACAGCCCGGTCTTTGGTGTTCAACCTTAACTTGCTGACAATTGGAATACTTAGCTACAAACTCATCTATGTCCCTCTTAACACCATTCCACCAATAACACTTCCGCAGTCGCGGTACATCTTAGTGGCTCCCGAATGAATGAAATACTTCTAACCATGAGCCTCGGCTAGTATTCTTTCCCTCAACCCATCTACATTCAAAACACAAAGTCTACCTTGATAGCGAAGTATACCATCTCCCCCTGGGAGAAAACCTCAACCTTCTGCTGTTGAGCTACCTCTAATATTTGGCTAAGTATGGGATTATTTCATTGTTTCTCCTTCACTTCCACTACTAAAGATGATTTTGAGCCATTCTGGACTACTACTCCCCCATCGCCAGTGTCAAGCAAACATACTCCCAAATGAGCCAATCTATGCACTTATTTAGCTAACTATCATTTTTTCTTCCTCACATGAGACACACTACCCATAGACAACCTACTTAGCGTATTTGCCACTACGTTTGCCTTACCCGAATGATAGAGTAAATTTATATCATAATTTTTCAACAACTCCAGTCACCTTCTTTGATGGAGATTCAGCTCCCTATGATAAAATACGTACTGAAGACTCTTATGGTCAGTGAAAACATCAACATGTACACCATAAAGGTAATGCCTCCAAATTTTCAAAGCAAAAACCACAGCAGCAAGCTTCAAATCATGAGTTAGGTAATTCTTTTTGTGATCCTTAAGTTTCCTAGTGGAATAAGCTATTACTCTCCCAGTCTGCATCAACACACTACCTAACCCAACTCTAGAAGCATCACAATACACTATGAATCCATCTAACCCCTTTAGTAAAGCTAACATTAGTGCAGAAGTCAATCTATTTTCAACTCTTAGAAACTCTTCCAACACTTGTCTGACCATATAAACTTCACTTTCTTCTGGGTCAGCTTAGTTAATAATGTGGCTATATAGGAGAATCCTTCTATAAATCTTCTGTAGTACCCAGCCAAGCCTAAAAAGCTTTGGATATCAGATGGAGTGATGGGTCTAGGACAGTGCTTCACTGCATCAGTTTTTTGAGGGTCTACATGAATACCAACCCTTGAAATAACATGCCCTAAAAAGGTAATAGATTCCAACCAAAACTCACATTTACTAAACTTTGCATACAATTGAAGGTCCTTGAGGTTCTGCACACTATTCTTAAATAGTTTGCATGCTATTCCCCACTCAGTGAATACACCAGTATGTCAACTATAAAGACAATGACAAATTTATCCAAGTACTGCTTTAAGACCCTATTCATTAAATCCATAAAGGTTGTAGGAGCATCTATCAGTCTAAATGACATAACCAGAAACTCAAAGTGGTCATAGCTCATTCGGAAAGTTGTTTTCATAATGTCCTGCTCCCGAACTTTGAACTAATGATATCCTGATTTAAGGTCAGTCTTGGAGAACCATTTGGAACCCTAAAAATGGTCAAATAAATCATCGATTCTAGGAATGGGATAATTGTTCTTAATGGTAATCTTGTTTAACTATTTGTAATCTATACACATTCTGAGAGTACCATCTTTCTTACGCACGAATAAGACTGGAGCACCCCACAAAGAAACACTGGGTCTTATGAAACCTTTATCTAAGAGGTCTTTAAGTTGTTCTTTTAACTCCTTAAGCTTGGGCGGGGCCATATGATATGGAGGGATAGAGATGGGTTGAGTGTCAGGAAGAAGATCAATACTAAATTATATTTCTCTATCAGGAAGTACCCCTGGAAAATCTTTAGGGAAAACCTTGAGAAAATCATTGACTATACGGACTGGCTGAACTATTGTAGCTTCAGACTTCATATGTTTGACTCGAACTGAATGATAGATGCACCCTTTTGATATTAATTTTTTGGCCTTAAGATAAGAAATGAAATGACCTTTGGGAGACAGAACTACCCTTCCACTCAAAATTGGTTCATCAGGAATCTAAAACTTTACCACACGAGTGTGGCAATCTATTGATACATAGCATGAATGAAGACAATCCATGTCCAGAATGAAATCAAAATCTACTATCTTTACCTCTATTAGGTTTGCTAGTATGATATTATGGAGGACAGTGATAGGACACTTCTTATAAAATTATCTTACAACAACTGACTCACCTAGTGGGGTGGATACTAAGAAGGGCTTTGAGAGATTTTGAAGGTCTACCCCAAAATTCACAACAACTAAGGGAGTTACATAAAAGAGACTTGAAACCAGGTCTAACAACACATATACATCAATGTGAAAGGCACAAAGTATACCAGTGACAACATCTGGTGATCTCTCATTCTCCTAATGGGATGGTAACACATAGAACTAATTCTGGCATTGAACGCCACCGGTACTAGATAATGCGCCCTGTGGAGGAACTAGGCAACTTGGTTGAGCTAGTGTATTAGTTACCAGAGTCTGAGAACGAATATATTTTCTTTCTTGCTTAGCATATGGACATTTTTTGACCCTGTTTCCCAACTTAACACAACCATAGAAACCCCATTTACCCATCAAACACTCACCAGGATGGGTCCTGCGAAACCTTGTACATGTCGAGTAACTACGCCTCCTAACTACCTTATTTTGAGACATGGAATTTGATATCCTACCCCATTGATCCTGCCTAGTCCTAGATGTAGGGGGACTGTCTTAAGATAGATCTAGCATGGATGAATGGCCTTGAAACTATGAATGGCTTCCTCCTCCAGACCTTGGCTAACTATACTCAATCTATCCAGTCTTAGCCCTTTTGTTTTTCTTCTCTCTTTTCTTTAACTTTTCTACCTTAATCTATTGAGCATGAGTCATCAACCAAGCAATATCCATATCCCCAATTAGCATGGAAGTCCTACACTCCTTAACTACTAAATCAGATACCCAGTAACAAACTTTCTCATATGAGCTCGAGAATCAGATAACAACTCGAGAGCATACTTAGACAACTGAGTGAATTTGAGAAAGTAATCCTTTACTGTCATAGAGCCTTATCTCAAGTTCATGAACTCCTCTATCTTAGCCTCCCTTATCTCATGCGGGAAGAACCTATCTAGAAAAGCATTCTAAAATGCTTACCAACTCATAGGAGCTACATTCTCACCCCCTAAGTTCCTTCTACATAACAACCCAATCATAAGCAACATCCTTCAACCTATAGAATGTCAACTCTATCCTATCCTATTCAATAACATACATATCTAAGCAATCTTTCTCATCTCATCAACAAAGAGTTTAAGATCCTCATCCATCTTTGACCCATCGAACTCAGGTGGATTCATCCACATAAAATCCTGTATCCTGGCTACAGCTAAATTACCATTTTGTTAAAGTGGAACTGCTGCCTATTGGTTGCCCTGAACATTGCCATTCACAGCTTGGACCAACACTTAAAAAACAGCTTAAAATTCAGCATAAGATACGTTTTCATTCAGAAGGTCGGCATGCAAGGATGGTTGATCACCATTTCTGTGTCCATCAGCTCAGCGAGGAGGCATATTCTATCATATGAAATAAAGAGTTAAGGTAGATAGAGACAACTATAAGCACAGTAGATTATGAAATAAATGATGATTTCTAACTCATTTCATAGCCTCTTGCTCATAAATGTGGTGTGCTTTACATTCATGATCAAGACTCTATGTAACGCGGCTTATCTGAATCCCTAGGACTCTAGAAAACCTTAGGCTCTGATACCAAGTTTGTAATGACACAGAAGTACCCCCTGGATGTCACATGTTGCTCAAGACGATGAATAGTCCCAAGTTAACCCATTAATCCTACTTAACTTGAAACTCGTAAGAAATGTGAACTAGCATAAATAGAACATGGAGGTAAATGAAGACATATTTTAATAAAAGTTTTTAACCCTGGAATCTTTAAACAACTCTTTGAACTTAAATAGTTTGACAAGCCTCTAATAGTGACTAGAGAGCCACTAGGATAGACCCCAGCTGACCCAAATATAAACTGAAATCATATAACTAAAACACTCCTATAAGCAAACAAAACTGAGATAAACTGGGTCCTCAGACTATGAGGACTCACCAAAAATGAGGATGTAGGTGATGATGCTATGGTCAATCGTACTACTGGAAACGAGCACCAAAATCTATATTATAAGAAAATGTAGCACATAGACATATATATGAGTCAGTACCTCCAAAATATACTGAGTATGTGGGGGGAATGCATAAGTAAATAAATAGTTGAATACACACACACAAACACACACACATATATATACTTTCAGACGATGTATGCCAAGTGTAAATGACTCACGTCGTACTTAAAATAAGTAAGGACTACAAAATCATGGACATGAACAATAAAGCATAAAGATAAACTTTGTGAGTCATAACACTTAGTTCAAAAACTTTACTTTTATTCTTTCTTTTGGGATATTCTTCTATCCGACATAAATCATTTGAGGTACCATAGAGTCCAACATCTTACCCACGTTGGGAAGATTTGTCCTATCCTTGTCATCAGAATACAACCTTAATCTTAGTGATTATCTTACTTCATCTATATTGGGAAAAATTTTAACCTATGGTGTCTCGTATTTTCTAGAAATTTAGGATACACTCATCTGCATTCTCTTCTTGGTTCTAAATACTACACCCAGAATACTTATATGCTCATACTTTAGGAAATAGACCTTAAAATAGGATAAGGGGTTGTAGTTTGAAAACCAACTATGCTTCTCTTTCATTAAATCATAATTAGGATGAATAAAAGTGGATTTCATATCTTATCTTATGATCAAAATATCTATCTTTACTTTAAATCATATCATAAAACTTATCAATAGAGCCTAAGAGCATAACCTTCTTGTGAACTCAATACTTATACTTAGGACTTAGAAATTCATGCTTTAAATTTATGAAATTAATAACAAAACTTCATTATCAATAATCACATTGAAATTTTTCAACAATCCCAATCAAAATAATAAAATCAAAATCATATTATGAATCTTGTAAATCAAAACATAAATATAAGCAATTTTTGATGCACTTTAATCTTTTAATCTCATGTTAGTATCATAATTCAAGAATATGGCTATTTGGGTATGAACCTTAATTCAAAATAAAGAAACTCAATATTAAAACCATGTACTTTGGGCACAAAGATAAAAGAATAACCTTGTTCATAGACCCCACATACCTTACGATTCTTGACTTGGATCTTGGCACTTGAAAGATGAACTTGTGAGAGAACTCCTACTATTGATGTTCTTGAAGATGAAAGGATGTAAGTGTTGTTATTTTATTAGAGAGAGTAAGAAAATAATGCCTCTTTGAGGGTTATAGGTCATGGATGGGAAGTTATAAGGGTGGAAAAGACTAAAAAGCTCCTTAACTAAACTTCACAAAAAAATCTCTTCATTTCTTACTACTCTACCATAAGACTCTTATGGTAAGATACGACTTAGCTCCTCAGATCATAAGCTTAGCAGACTCAAGAAGACATATGTTATTCAATATACGAGTTCTACTTATGACTAGCATCATCTTTACATGACTTTAAATCCCTTACCCGTACCTTGGACAGAACCTTAGGAAAATTATACTGATGAATGTCTGACTTAACATCATACTACTAGTACCCTACTTAACGACCTCTAGGAATAGATTCGTATCCACAACAAAAAGTTCACCCTACAATGTTGTCTTACATATAACTATAATATACCATTCATATGGTATAGGTTTGACTTAAGAGAAAAGCCGTATGATGCACAGAAACTCCCAAACATGAGGTATTACATTTTACTAAGCATGTTGCATCATTTTTAATATATGGCATGATCATGTTGGCTCTTTACTTTACTTTGTATGCCATGTCATTTAACACATAACGCCAAATTGGACATCTAGAATATGATGACATTTTGAGCTTAAC
The DNA here is from genome assembly GCF_002878395.1 of Capsicum annuum. Taxonomy (NCBI): domain Eukaryota; kingdom Viridiplantae; phylum Streptophyta; class Magnoliopsida; order Solanales; family Solanaceae; genus Capsicum; species Capsicum annuum. The sequence continues at coordinate 74,840,768 of NC_061114.1, forward strand.
AATGTGGAGTCACTATTTATAGCTAAAATTAATGGATTAGCCCAATCAAAAGTGGATTATATATTAAAGAAATATTTATTAGACTTAAAACTTAATCCAATTGTATTAATCCATATTATTTATTTGGACTAGCATATTTTGAATTTAATATAATATGAATTAATATGAATTTAAATCTAATAAAGATTTTTTTTTCAAATGCCCTATACTTCAAGATTTGTTGAAGTATCTTAATTTGCATAGATTAGGCTTGAAGTACTAGTAAATATATCCTCTAATTTGTTAAAAGAATTTTGAATTATTATATTTTTGATGGAGAATTGTAATTACCAATGTACTTTTGATCTTAACAAGATAATTGTATCTCCTTAAAATTACATTGCAAAGTGATATGCCACATGGAATGGACTTACATATAGCAAAGTGCTAGTTGAATATAGGAATTGATTTGGTTTCCACATGCCAAGTTCTGGGTGTATGTATTTATTTATCTAATACGTAGATTGAAAATCTTGTTCATTAGCTTTGGGTTGGCATCAAACATAACAAAAAATCTAATAATTTGAAGCTAGATTGGAGACTTTGTTATTTCTCACTAGGACTGCCACTTCATTATTGGTAACAAATAGTATCACCACCTTCTCCTTTTATACATGTGTTAGCGTATGCATTACTAATGGAAATAGAGAAATTTCTTTGTCCTTCTTGGATTACCACACCAAAGCAGTCTCTATTTAGGAGTGAAACACCTTCACTACTCATTTATAAATAGAAGCATTGTAATACCCTATACTTTTATTAGTTCAGTTTAGCTCCTAGTGCGTTCTTTAAAAGCTTAGAACCTAAAAATTTTACTAAGTGTTGGAGACTTAGTCATATATTTAAGACTTTCTAACTTCGATTAATTTTAAACTGACCTTCCAAACTCTAAGATAAGGGTTTTGAGTTGAATTATGTTTAAGGGAGTAAGAATTATGTCTCGAGAAAGTTTTAGAATCTTTAGGTAAGAAGTTATGACATTTTTTGTTTAGAAGATAGCTCACTATAATAGAATCACGTTGCGGTGACATGTAAAATGACACTCGTCCAGTTTCTAGTGGAACACTGTGATCGTACCGCATCACGGTGAAGTTCCAGTTTGCAATTGTTTATTTTCCAGTGAAGCATCACGATTAACCCGCATCATGGTAAAGCTTAAATTCTTTCACATCCCTTTCCAGTAGCTCACCATGATTGCACTGCATCACGGTGAAGTGCAAAATTGTACTCGTTCTTTGGATGGCAAATTCCAGTAGCTTAACGCGATTCCACCGTATCACGGTTAAGGCGTATTTGCCTTGTTCTTGATCCATAATTTGAAATGCATGTGTCATGACCTTTATACTAGTGTGTGAAGTTATTATAAGGTTAATAATGTTCCTAGAAATCACTTAGAGCCAAGTTGAGCGAAGAACCTTAGAATTATCCAAAGTTTGGGGTTTGATTCTATAAGGGTCTACTTTAAACATGTATACCTTTTATAAATGTGGAATTTTTCAGCTTAAGACCAAAAATATTGTATATCATTGAATTAGATTCCCAACAATACCAATTTTGCCTTAATCCGATACCCGAGAAAAAAGTTTAGCAGTTTTAGTGTGAGGCAGTAAGTTGCCGCGATGGTACCGCATCGTGGTAAGGTGAAAAAATAGGATACGGATTATGATTTTTTGGTTCAAATAAATAAGCGTCAATGGGGTTATTCCTCCCTCAACCCAGGTCATAATATCACAATATACAGCCTCCATTAGGGCATTATTTTGCCCCCATTACCCGATTTCACTCCCAAGAACAAACCTTAATCAATCCTCTTCAAGATTCATTCATTCCATTATGATCAATTATTGTTGTTATGAAGTTCTAGTGGACTAATGTTTCTTGATGTTTTATTTTATAGCTTCCAAGTGAGAATTGTATGTAAGGTGGGTTGTTAAATCATGTTTAGCACTATATATTAAGTTTGAACAGTGGATGGTCATCAAGGTGGATGTAATGATTTCTTAGTTAGTGTGGCTAATTGTATGAAGGTGGTCTAGTAGGCCTAAACAGTGAATACAAGAGTTTAAGTTCATTTATTTGTAATTACGTATGATTTTATAAGTATTATGTTGAGGTGTGCCCAAGGTGATATAGGGATTGAATTATTTATTTCTAAGGTTATTAAGTGTTGTGTGTGGTTAGTAGTACCCTTGAATTAATAAGTATGAATGAGGCTATGTGGTATGCGATGTCCTTGTCAATTAACTTATGGGTTACAGGTTGATGATGTTAGTGTAAGAAAATATAAGTTAGAGATGTTATATTACTAGAGTATGAAGAAAGTTAGTATGGTTCAACAAGGGTTTGGAGATGTCCATGTTAAGTGTTAGAATCTAAGTTGGTGAGTTTATAAGTTGTTATATGATGACTTTTGAGGCTATAGAAATCTATTAGCATTTGGTGTTACACGTGAAGATACAGTTCTTCAGGGTAAGTTTAGTTTTATGTGTATTGATTATACGCCAGACTCTAGAGTAAAGTGATTGCAGTTTAGATTAGAGTTTATGTAGTAGTTCATAAACTTAGAGTGATGGCTTAAAGATAAGAGGGAGATGATAGAATGAGTAACCAAGTCAGATTTCTAGATTCTAGTAGTGATACAAGTGTAGCTTAGAAAACTAGTAAGGAAGGATGATGGCCGACCCATTCTCATCTCAATGCAAAGTTTTGTACTTTAGCTATCCCAATATCTACTTATGCCTTACAAGTCGGCTCTATGACCACAGTTCATATTTATGCATCTTATAGAAAAATCATGTATACTTCTAGTTCCTAGCATAAACAATTCCAGTTCACTCAACAGTACAAATTATGTTTCATAAAATCATGGATTCTAAACTCAGTTCATGCAGATCATGACTCATGTACTCATTCTACAATTCTAATGATCATCGAATTCTGAATATATCATGGGTGTCCTCAGTTTCAATCTCCTTAATGAATTCCTACGTTTGATATCCTATTTCTCAGTCCTCAGTGAAAATGTCATGTTTGTATATATGTGGATATATGCAGTGCGCATTAGTGAGTTCCTAGTAAAAGTTTGAATGTAGTTGTTGAAGTGGAATGTATAGTATAAGTTAACCATTTAGCCAGTAATTCAGTCTAGCAGCCATACGTGCAGGTTTCTATAGTTTTCAATCTTCTCATCTAGTCATATCATTCTACGAGGAAATTTGTTTGCTTCATGTACACGAATTCATATCAGTTCATGCATCATGCAACAGTATTAGAATCTAGATGTTCAGCCATGATCCAACTCGTAAGTTTCTCGTGCATCATCTTAGTATTTTCCTAGTATTTCAATTAAATTTGTATCATTCAGGGATGAACGATCCCAAGGGGAAGATGTTGTAATACCTTGAGATTTTATGTCATAAACCTCCCATCTTTCTCTCACGAAATCAGATCCAGCCTAAAGTAATGGTTACTTATAAGTTGACTCTCTCATTTCTTTCTCAGCTTTATAACCTTTCTCATGTCAGTGCATGAATTCAAGAAATTAGCTCAGTCATGATATTCAGTTCATATATCATGTTTCAGACTCAGTTAACAATTCATGCCTCAAGTCATACAAGTTCAGTATATGATCTCAGTTGCCTTAGTACAGTAATCTTTGAGGACGAATGTTCTCAAGGGGGAGATAATGAAATACCCCATACTTTTCTTAGTTCAGTTTAGCTCTTAGCGCGTGCTTAAGAAGCTTAGAACCTAAAAATTTTACTAAGTGTTAGAGACTTAGTTATATATTTAATTCTTTCTAACTTTGATAAATTTTAAACTGACCTTCCGAACTCCGAGATGAGGATTTTTGAGTTGAATTATGTTTAAGTGAGTAAGGATCATGTCTCGGGGAAGTTTCAGAATTTTCAGGTGAGAATTTATGGCATTTTTTGTTTAAAAAGTAGCTCATCGTGATAGTACCACATCGCGGTGACATGCAAAATGACACTCGTCCAGTTTCTAGTAGAACACTGCGATAATACCGTGTTGTAGTGAAGTTCCAGTTCACAATCATTTTATTTTTAGTGAAGCACTGCGATTAGCCTGCATCGCTATGAAGCTCAAATTCCTGCTCATCCCTTTTTAGTGGCTCACTACGATTGCACCACATTGCGGTGAAGTGCTAAATCGCACTCGTCCTTTGGATGGCAAATTCCAGTAGCTTAACGTGATTCCACCACATCATGGTGAAGGCGTATTTGCCATGTTCTTGATCCATAATTTGAAATTCATATGTCATGAACTTTATACTAGTGTGTGAAGTGCTTATAAGGTTAATAATGTTCCTAGAAATCACTTAGAGCCAAGTTGATCCAAGAACCTTAGATTCGTCCAAAGTTTGGGGTTTGATTGCATAAGGGTCTACTTTAAATGTGTATAAATTTTTATAAATATATAAATTTTCAGCTTAAGACCAACCAAATTGTATATAATTGAATTAGCTTTCCAACGATACCAATTTCGCCATAATCCGATACCCAATTGAAAAGTTATAGCAGTTTTAGTGTGAGGCAGTAAGTTGCCGCGATGGTACCGCATCGTGCTAAGGTACGAAAATGGGATATGGGTTACGTATTTTTGGTTTAAATAAATGAGGGGCAATAGGGTCTTTTCCCCCCTCAACCTAGGTCGTAATATCACGATATATAGCCTCCATTAGGGTATTATTTTGCCCCCATTACCATATTTAACGCCCAAGAACAAACCCTAATCAATCCTCTTCAAGATTCATCTATTCCATTACCTCTTATTCAATAAAACAATCAAGAATTAAGCTTTCTATTCCAAGAATTTCAAGAAAAACATTCCCAAGAACATCAATTCGATTCATCTTCTTCAAGGAATAATCTTCAAGAACACAAATAGGAATTCAAGTCAACCTTCTTCATTTATTTAAGCAACAAGGTATGTGGGGTTTATGAACAAGGATACTTCATTCATCCTTGTGCCCAAAATTTATTTTATAGATGATTTTTTGTATGAATTTACATGAGTTTTAAATTATGGTTCACACCCAATATTGTTATTTACAAGATTATGAGATTTTGAGAGATTTAGATATTGAATTACATGTCTACTTTCGTATTTTTATGCGTATTGCTGAAATTTCCAGATTTAGAATAGAATTATCATTATCTTCATTATCAAGCATGAATATTATCATATTTTAACATGTATTTAATGCATGGGTTATTAATCCCTAGTTGAATATTTCTATTTTAAGAATGATCATGTTATGAGCACCCTTTGACTAGATTATTTTCAGTTTTTTGATAAAGATTTGATCTTTGATCTCAGTTTAGACATTGAATCCACTTTACAGTTTCAGATTTCAGTTTAACTTAGCAATTATATAGTTAGTTTTCATAATGAACCATTATACTAGATTTTTAAAGTGGATTTCCAACAGAATGAGCATACAGATTAAAGGGAGTAGTATTTAGCACCGAGTTAGTATGTTCTCATTCCCCAAAACTATGAGCCAACGTAGGTTCAGATTATCAGATTATTCCCATTTATATAAGGATGACAGATACAGATGTGATCACTTAGATTAGGTTATACTTCTTGGAAAGAGTATGAAACCTCTCCCCAACGTGTGGTTTTTCCATAAGGAAACTAGACGTTAGACTCCATGATAGCTCACATGGTTTATGTCGATTAGAAGAACCTCCCTTCAGATAAAGTATTTCCCTACCGCCAATATATATATATATATATATATATATATATACTAAAACTTTTATCACTACGGTTTAAAAGTCTTATAAATAGAATTACAAAACAGCTTTAGAAACTATTTGTAAAGGCTCATAGACTTACTCAGATATTGCTTTACTTACGCCTCAATTATAGACTTGCAGTTTTCAGTTCTTAAAAGATAAAAGTGAGCCCTTTTCACTTAGCTTACATGTTTTGCAAACAGAACAAAAGTACGGTTTTTAGAACTAAATGTTATGACTCACGATATTTATACAACATATTTTAATAGTCATGATATATGATTTCTCATCTCTTAGTTACTCAAGCCAGCGTGAGTCATTTTCACTTAGCATGCATTGTTTACACAATATATATATATATATATATATATATATATATATATATATATATACATTTATAGTTTTACTTATGCATTCACCCCCATATGCTCAAAACATTCCAAAAGTACTGGTCCACATATATGTCTATGTACTATATTGTCTCATAATGTAGGTACAAGTTGTAGTATGTACAGTCAAAATCAAATAGTTGCAGATTCCAGCCAGCAGGTGATGAGCTCTCCTAGTTCAGGGACTTTAGTTAGATATTATTTATGTACTTTACTTTCTTAATCATAAGTATTTGTTAGTGGTAGTTGGAGTCGCGTCCCAGCTATCTATAGTCAGTATAGTAGAGGCTTCATAGAAGTCAGTCATGTAATTTCAGTCCCTCTTTCAGACTTTATCAGAATGTACAATTGTATCAGTATTGTATTTTCACGGATTCCATCATTATTATGTTTCTGCACAGTAAACTCAGTCATTTTATACATATTTAATCAGTTGCTTAATAGTATGCTTGTTCATGGGTTAACTTAAGATCACTTGTGGTCCTAAGAACCATGTGATATCTCGGGACCATTTTGGGGAGTTACAAGAACGGTCCTTATTCTTTAAGCATCAATTACTGCATTCTCTCACAAAAAAACTTGGAGCTTATTAGTTGCAAGCATCACCAGTAAGGTAATTTCCTTTTTTTCTTATGTTTTCTTTTATGATGTCGCCTCTCTTCTTTTTGTAGGTTCACAATAAAAAAAGTTCATAGGGGGTCAACTTAAATGAAGATTTTAACATTACCTCTAATACATTGAGACTGAAAAGTTTATCTTCAAGTTTATCTCCTTTTAGCGATGTACTTGTGCAATAATTAGCTTAACGTGTGGGAGTTGATCATTTCATCTTACATCTTGAGATTCAAAAACTCAAATCCAAGTTCAGCTCCTTGTATTTATGAGAAAACCATAAAAAGTCCAACTTAAGTGCAAAGGAACAAATTTAATCCAAGTTAAGCCTAGAAATTTAAATATCCTTTTAAGGATAAATTCATAAAAAGACCAGCTTAAGGTGTAGAGGAAAAAAATTATTTACCTTAAGGCATGGATATTTTGAGATCCTTTTAAGGATAAATTCATAAAAAGTCCTGCTTAAGGTGCAATAGACGGATTTTAGTTTGTCCATTTGTAAGTCATGAAAGTTTAGATATCCTTTTAAGATAAATCAAAAGGCCAGCTTAAGGTGCAAACGATTGAATTTTAATTTGTGCATCTTAAGGAATGAACATTTAGCGTTTCTTTTACGAATAAATTTGCGAAAAGGCCATCTTAATGTAAAAAAGAATAAATTTTGTCCATCTTAAGGCATGGAAATTTAGAAGTCCTCATTTCAAAATATTGAGGCTTTAATGACCTTAACTTGCAAACTTGGCAGATTTGGAGACTTTAGCATGCAAACTTAGCAGATTTAGAGACTTTAACTTGCAGAATTGACAGATTTGATGACTTACTTGCAGACTTGCCAACTTTGAGAACTTCAACTTGCAGGCTTGTAGTTTTGAGACTCCATCATGCAAAATTGCAGTACATTGAGGATTTGAACTTATAGATGTAGCAATTTAAGGTTTCAACCTCACAAATTTGATAGATTTTTTACTCTAATAGTAGGTTGGTTAAATTTTCATCTTTAATCGGTAGATTTGGAAGACTTGCAAATTCAACTTGTAGGCTTGGGGAACATGAGGATTTCAAGTTCTATTGTAGAAGTTCATTTTAAAATAGAGTTTTGATCCTATTTAGATGTGACTATTTTATGTAAGTCCAAAGTTTCACGAGAGCATACTTGCAGGCTTAACTTTTATTTCATAGATCAAGTAGGAACATGTATTGTTGATACTTATATGACTAAATATGGAATGAAATTCTAAGCACCTAGGTATCTTATTTAATAGGATCAATTCATAACGTAGTTTTGAAAATTTCTCTTAAATGTGAATCATTTTGCAACTTCAAGATTAACTTGAATTTGAAAGTTTCACAGCTTGAAGATTTAGATCAAGTTGAGGAGTATTGTGACATATAGTTTGGGCTCGTGTTTCCCGAAGAATTTTAACTTGAAGATTTAGCTCAAACTTGAAGAGCTTTATCACATATAATTTAGGCTCGCCTTTTAAGAAAAATTTAATCCTGAAGATTTTGCTCAAATGTGGAAAGCTCCTGATTTAAAATTTTAGCCCATTTGAGGAGCTCTATGATATGTAGTTCAAAATCATACATCAAGGAGCATTATAACTTATAGTTTAGAATCATGTGTTAAGGAGTTTTATAACTTATAGTTAAGTCTCTTACATTGAGGAGATTTGTGACTTATAGTTTAGGCTTTAGGCCCGTGTGTTGAGGAACTTTATAGCTTATAGTTTAGGCTTATGAATTGAAGATCTATTTAATTTGAGATTTATCTTAGATTTAAGGAGTGTCAAGACTTTAAAATTTGGATTTAATTTGAGAAGCCTTGTGATATGTAGTTTAAGCTTGCGTATGAAAGAGCACTTTAACTTGCAGTTTAGGCTCATCTAATAAGGATATTTATTACATGCAATTTAGTCTTATGCACTGAGAAGCTTTGTCGCTTGTAGTTTAGGCTTATGTATTAAGAAGCATTTTAAATTGCATAGTTATCTCAAATTTCAAGAGCTTTGTGACATACTGTTTGGGCCCATATTTTAAGAAGCATTTTTAACTTGAATATTTTTCTCAAATTTGAAGAGCTTCACGATTTAAAAGTTTAGCTCATAGTTTGGTGAGTGTTGTGATAGGAAGATCCGGCCTAAATTTGAAGATCTTCTTGATTTGAAGGTTTGGCTCAAATTTGAAAAGTTTTATGACATATGATTTAGGATTTATAACTTGCACTTTAGGCTTCGTTAAAGCTTCTCAATGCATGAGCATAAAATGTATGTCACAAAGATTTTTAAGTATGAGTTAAGTAGTCAAGTCAAAAGCTCCTCGATGCCTGAGCCTATACTGAAAGTTCTAAAAGCTCCTCATTGCATTTAACGCCCTGAGACTGCTAACTGGAAGTCACACGGGGCTTAGGACTTCAAGTAGCCACAAAGATAATCCGTGATATCTACTCAACATTAAACAATGATAAATACACTTAAAACATGAGTGGAAACTTTGGACTAATAAACTAGATTCAAGAGGCTGAACAATCTGAACAAAACACTATAAACTAAAAATCAACTAAAACTCATGAAAATCTAAAAATAATTGACAAGGCTTGGAAAGCCTCTATGTATATTGAAGAGCCATTAGGATAGACCCCAGCTAACCCAAACTAAAAACATATAGTCTAAACATAAACATCAATGAACTGCTGAAAAAAAAATATAATCTAGGTCCTCAAAACATGAGGACTCACCAACAAATAGGAGGTAGGAAGTGGTGACGTGACTAATTGTGTTGCTAAAGACGAACGCCAGAACGTACATTGTGAAATAATGTAGCCACACAGACATATATGTGGTAAGATATTTTCGAATGTATTGAGTATATGGTGGTAAACCCAATAAGTAAAAATTGATTTAAACCAAATCACGAAAAACATGTATGCTAACTATATACAGACTCCCGATAGTTATGAATAAACTGAGATACTATAAAGCATAAATATGGTAAAATTAGTGAGTCGTTACACATAGTTTTTGAAATCATCTTTTCTATGGTAGATTCTTATAATCGACATAAACTATGTGAGCAACATGGATTCCGATGTTTGACCTACATTAGTATAGAACTTTAACTAGAGTGATCACTAAATTGAGCCCATTTGAGAAAGGGAGGCACTCTCTGGTGAGGACTCCTTAACCTACAGTGGCGCATATTTTTTGGAAATTTGGATGCACTGCACTCGCTTTCTCTCAGTGTAAATACTATTACCAAAACATACTAGTGCTCATAATATATGAAATTCACCTTAAAGTAAGCATGTAGGTTTATAAATCTGAAAATCCACCATATTTCTATTGCTAAATCATGTTCATAAGTAAATATATGAATTTCATATCATGTCTGAGATTTGTAATAGTCTATAATCTGAAATAGTAAGTCTAAAATCCTTGTAAATTGAGTGAATCATGCTAAAATTACATATATTTACCAACTCATAAAATTTCATATCAAGACGCTAATACTCAATTCATAAGATCAATCACGTGAGTAAAAACATGAGTAAATACGAATTCTTGTACTAAATGAAGTTTAAATCATAAGAAAGCATCATAATTTCAAAAGCATGAAAAGTGGGTATGAACCCTAATCATCAAATACATAAATTCATATAAAAATAGATCTTTTGGGCACAAGGATGAAAGATAATCCTTGTTCAAAAACCCACATACCCGAACTTAGCAAATTTTTTGAATGAAACTTGAGTGTGGAGTCCTTTAGATGGGAATTTGAGGAGGAACCCTTCAATTTTGTGTTCTTAAGAGTTTGTGAGAAGATGAAATGGTTTTTGAGTTATAGGGTGAGGAAAAATGTTTAGTATTATTTATAGGACTAGTTAGGATGGAAAAGACCAAATTACTCTAAAAAACTCATGAAAAAAATGAGGTTTTGTTGTCACCACGACCACAATTGTGGAACATCCTTATCATGCCAAGAAAGTGGTGTGAAACGGCCCTATTACAACAACCAACAAGCGTGGCATGCCCTTATAACACTAGGACACTTATTTTCACATCAGGGTGTGCCTTGCTACCGTGGCACGGCCAAAATGCGGACCTTTACTATTTTAGAGTTTTGTTAGGCCTCGAAACTCATTCAAAAAATTCACAAACACTTACTAATGGTCCCCTTAACATTTGTAATCATCATTCAACCTTAGAATTTTATTAAAAGCCCTAGGAGCTATCAAAATAAAATCATCAAACTTATAGGGGCTAACATTATCTCCCCCTTCGGACCATTAGTCCTCGAATTAAGGTTGAGATGGGGAAAGATCTATCTTATGGGTGTGTTAGGTTAAGGTCCAAAGTTTATCATGCCATGCAACTGAAACTACTCACCCCAAGAACATGAATACAACTTAAATGACTGACTACACAAGAACTTCATAGGTTGGACCGATATAAGTAAGGATGTCAGTGGACAGAATAGGTTTGGAGGAAATTCTTACTCAAATTGACTAATTGCAAAAAGCAAATAGATGACGATATTGATTCATCATCTGTGTCTCTGTGACATGACCTGAACTAAAGCCTGGCCGTGTCGGGTATCTCAAGTCCGACCGGGATCAGAGACCACCCCCATACCCAACCATTGACCTAATTACACCTCATGTAGGATGAATTCTGAACATATAACAAGATAAGAGAATATCAATTTAAAGACATTATGGTAAGTCCATGACCAAAACCAACCACCAACTACCAACAACCAGAAAACCAACCAATACCAATATCCCTATTGATACCAACATCGATACCGCTCATGTCCACAGTAGTCCAACAAAGCCTCTAATCGAAACAAAAGAATATCTAGTCGGGACATGCCCCTAACCATAGACAAAACCAAAACCAAAAGAAATAGTAAAGACATAAGAAATATATATACTGAAATAGGGCCTTCCAAAGTATGAAAGATCACCTTTAGTTTGACTCACGAGCTGGTCCCGAATCCTAGTTAAAGTGTAGGAGAGGTAGAAGTATGGCCAGTTCCTGCATTGCATGGGATACAACATCTGAAGATGGTTTGCGGGGTGAATGCTAGCATGTAACTAAGGATAAGGATAAAATAATGCCATTAATTCAAACCAAGTCAAACCAAAGAACATGTACACATTCATGCACATCCACACACACACACTATAATGCTGGGATTAAGAAATGGGCTTAGCATAAACTTTAAATCTTTAACCTGAGTTTGTGTATCTTTACCGTCACAAATCCACCTACGGGCTATATAGGTCAAGTGTTACCTCCTGAACAAGCCACAGTACGTGTTAGCTGCATGAAGCAGAGATTTCCTTGTACCCTTAGCCCTCTATGATACATATTTACGAATATACACGTGGGGGATTCCCTTTTACCCCATAAGTAAATGGTCATCACGACAAACCCTCATGTCGGCAAACATGAGTTTCCAGTATTAGTCCTTCGAACTCACACCTTCACGGCTAGATAACATAACTCCCATTATTTCCTAATTAAGACATGTACCACATAATCCACCTACCCATTCCAGGAGTCAAACATTAGGGCATTATTAAGTAGTATCGTCATACTAACCATAGCTTGCAATTAATTTCATTTGCCAACACTTAAGGGATTCCCACTTACGCTGCAAACTCCATTATTTAAATCACTTGGGGGATTCCCGTGTACCCCACAAGGTTATTAAAACCATCCTTACCCATTTAACCATTTATGTTATGCATTAGTTTCAACAGAAAAACCAAACCAAGTAAAAATTCATACACCAAAATCAAGTATGCAAGTGGATTGAGGTTGTACCAATTTTCATACCAAACCAATTAATTTGAGGATTACTTTGTACCCCTATTTCCATCTACCATTCCCATGAACTCCAATGCATTTACCAACCATTAATTTATGCACAATGGTTTCATATATACCATGGAAAAGCATTTAAACAATTTATTTTAAAAACCCTCAACCCATAGTTCAAAACCTAACATCAATATCTCATGAAAAATACTTTAAATCACATGCTTTTACAAAATTAACAATGAGAGAAGAGTAATAAGCCTGAAATACCAAGAAATTTAAAGAAGAAGGCACCCTTAGAACCCTAGATGACCACTTTCTTTGAAACCCTAGCCTTAACTTGAACAAAGAGTTTGAGAGAGAATTTGGGAGTATTTTATTGGGAATGATGTGATATTGAATCCCCAAGGAAGGAATTAAGTCATGGGGTCTAAGGGGTTAGAGTGGGAAATATCCAGAGTGCCCTCAACTTAAAAACTAAAAAATTATCGCCTTTGACTATGAGTCAACCTTCGAATCGTTACCACACCTTACAACTCATCACCACGAGTTGTAACCAAGACAATGATGAGGATTCATACATTGTCAAACTTACGACCTGACCAACCAACCTATAATAAGACCCTACAACTTATAGGGTCTAGTCGTAGTCAACACAGAACCCAAACTGAGACTTATATTGGACACCCTATTATTTTACCTTACGACTCATAACATATCCTTAAGGCTCTTAGGGAGCCATTCATACTCAAAGTAGAATCAAGCCACAAAATTTCATGATTTGGTTACGACTTGTCCTAATGACTCATCACCCATATTTATGAATCACTCTCTCAAGTTGTACCAAAAACAGAAACTTCAACACCCCTCATTGGTCACCTAACGATTAGGGTCACCTGACCCATCAGGACACCCTATGAATAGTGGATTCAAGTCGTAACTAGGATAGTGAGATCAAAGCTCAAGGAATTTTCAAGGGCCAAAAATTTGTAGTGTCTCAATTCTCCACTACTTGGATCATTCATCCTCGAATGATGGGTCAAGGAAATTGCTATCACAATTAGACTCCATATACCTCTACTTTTTTTAATAAAGTTAGAAAAAAAAGATGTTAAGAATAACACATACCTTAGGAGAAACTTTCAAGAATACCCAATCACCTACATCAAACTCCAACTCATTTCGCCTCATATCTGCATAGGACTTTTTTTGACTTTGGGCAGTCTTAAGCCTATCCCTAATCACCTTCACCTTCTTCAAGGCTTGGTGAACCAAGTCTTGAAAAAATAACCTAGTCTCGACAACCTTAAACCACCCTATGGGAGACCTACACCTCCTACCATAAAGATCCTCAAAAGGATCTATTCCAATATTAGAGTGGTAGCTATTATTATACGCAAACTCTACAAAAGGCAAATGATCGACCCAACTACCACCATAGTCAATGACGTAAAGCCCAAAGCATATCTTTCAATATCTGAATAGTCCTTTCCATTTGCCCATCTGGCTAGGGGTGGAAAGTAGTATTAAACCTCACCTTAGTTTCTAAACCTCTCTGAAATGAATACCCAAAGTGTAATGAGAACCAAGTACCATGATCTGACATGATATAAATAGGTGCCCCATGAAATTTTACAATCTCTTAGAGGAACAACTTAGCATAGTCCCCTGCCGAATAAATAGTCCTCGTTGGAAAGAACTGAGCAGACTTAGTAGTCCTAGTCATAATGAACCAAATCAAATCAAACTAATTTTGAGACCAGGAAAGACCGATAATGGAATCTATATTAATTATCTCTCACTTTCATACGAGTAACTCAAGCTCTTGATACAACCCTCTGGGCCTCAAGTGATCAACCTTCAATTGTTGACACACCAGGTATTTGGCCACAAAACTGTTCACCTCTTGCTTTATGTTATTCCACCAATAAATCTCCTTAAGATTATGATACATCTTTGTCAAACCAGGATGAATAGTATAACGCGATTCATGAGCCTCATACAAGATCCTCTCTCGCAATCCATCTATGTCAGAAGCACATAACCTGCCTTAGTACCTCAAGATTCTATCACCACCAATCTCAAAAGCTACAACCTTTTGCTGTCCCACATCCCCCTTAATCTTTATTAAGACAGGATCTTGTACCTATTTCCCCTTTATTTCAGCAACAAGTGATTACTTTGCCACCTCTTACACAAACACACCACAATCTTTAGAGTCCAAGAGATGAACTATAAGGTTGATCAAATGTTGAATATCTTTCACCAACTCATGCTTTTCCTTACCAACATAAGCTAGACTCCACATGGATAACTTGCTAAGAGCATCAACAACCATATTAACTTTAAAAGGGTTATAATGGAGACTCATGTCGTAGTCTTTCAGCAACTCAAGCCATCTCCTTTGTCTAAGATTCAACTCCTTCTGGGTTAACACATATTGCAGGCTCTTATGATCAGAAAGGATATCTACATAGACTCCATACTAATAGTGATGCCAAATTCTTCAATGCAAACACCACAACCAACAACTCTAGGTCATGACTCAGATAATTATTCTCATGAACTGTCCACTTCCTAGAATCATAGGCCACCACCCTACCATACGACATCAACACACAACCAAGTCCCGCACGAGATGCATCATAATAAACCATAAATCTATTATTTCCATCAGGCTGAGTCAAAACTAGAGTTGAAGTTAACTTATCTTTTAATTTCTCAAAACTACCATTACAAGCATTAAACCATAAGTATTTTACCTTCTTTTGGGTCAACTTAGTCAACAAGGAAGCTATAGTCGAGAAACTCTCCACAAACCTTCTATAGTAATTGGATAAACCCTACAATCTCCAAATATCAATTGAAGTCATGGGCCTAGACCACTTCTTAACCACTGCAACCTTCTGTAGATCCACCTTGATCCCTTCACTAGAAATGATGTAACCCAAAAAAGTAATAGAATTCAACTAAAACTCACAATTAGAGAACTTAGCATACAACTGCTGATCTTTTAAGATCTATAACACAATGCGGAGGTGATTAGCATAATCTGCCTCACTTTTGGTGTATACCAGAATATCATCTATAAACACGATGATGAACAAATATAGAAACTGATGGAAGACCCTATTCACCAATTCCATAAATGTCATTGGAGCATTAGTCCAGCCAAAAGATATCACCAATAATTCAAAATGACCGTACCAGGTTTTGAAGGCAGTCTTAAGGATATCCCCTTCCCTAATCTTTAACTGATGATATTCGGAATGAAGATCAATCATGGAGAAAAATCTATCACCCTACAACCGATTGAACAAATCACATATCTTTGAAAGAGGGTACTTATTCTTTATCATTACCTTATTTAATTACCTATAGTCAATACACATCTGAACAAAACTATCTTTCTTATGAACAAACAATACCGGTGCACCCAACGAGGAAATGCTAGGACGGATGAGTCCCTTGTATAGAATGTCCTTCAACTGCTCCTTAAGCTCCTTAAACTTCATTGGACCCATTCTATATAGGGGAATAGAGATCGGACTAGTGTCCAGAATAAGATCAATCCCAAAATCAATCTCCCTATTAGGAGGTACACTAGGAAGACCATCAGGGAAAACCTCAGGGAATTCATTATCCATGAGAATAGAATGCAATGAACGACTTTTCGAGTTAGAATCTTTAACTCAGAACAAGTGGTAAAGACACCCCTTGGAAATTAAATTTTTGGGCTCTAAGATACGATACAAACCTTCTCTTAGGAACTAGAGAACCCCCTTCTCACTTAATTACTATCTCCTTAGGGAGTTTAAACAAGACCTTACAAGTTTGACAATCTAAGGAGGCATATCATGAGTGCAACCAATCATTCCTAATATGACATCAAACTCTACCATGTCTAACTCTATCAGATATACCAGAGTTTTACTACCAACAACCAATACCACAAAACCCTTATAGACTCTTCTAGCAACCACAAAGTCACCCACTAGGGTAAAAATAAAAAAGGGTCAAAAATATACTCAGGATGAAAACCAAAATGCACAGCCATAAATGGGGTCACATAAGAATGAGTGGACCCTAAATCAAGTAAATAATACACATCATGGGAAAAGAGTTTCAACATACTAGTAATGACATCAGGAGATACCTCAGACTCCTAATGGGTAGTGAGAGCATAGATACTGTCCCAACTAGTGTCGAATCTAAAAAGGGCACCCTGTGGTGTAGGAGCTGATGAGGAGGCAGCAACAACCTTGTCAACTCTAGAAGTAACTTTACCCATGGGAAAGTTCCTCAGCATATGCCCTGGCTAACCACATTTAAAACACCTATTGCTCCCCTCATCACAAAATCCATGATGCAACCAACAACAAAATTTGTAGAAAGGATATGATGGAGCGGACTGAGCCCTACCAACCTGAGATTAGGCACCATATACCTTAAATCCACTATCATATTATAAACAGTGATCACCTGACATCTTCAGATAGGGAGAACTAGCCATAGAGTAGGAACTAAAACTCACCCACTCCTTCTTAGACCACTTTGCACTATCTCTACCACCTTGCTGCTCACCTTCACCCTAATCAAAATAGCAAAACTTCTTGCTCTACCTCTCCCAAATTCTACCTACTTCTTTTTCTCTTATTTGACTTGCTACATATAAACCACAAGCTAAGAAATATCCATATCCTTGTTTAACTAGGTAGCCTTACTCTCCAAAATCAAGTCTCGAGATAACCCAAAATCAAACTTCCTCATTCAAGCCCTTATGCTAGACACCAACTCTGGAGCATATCGAGACAATTGATGAAACTTTAAGGCATACTCTATGATTAACATCTTGTCTTGCTTTAGGTTAACAAACTCTTCTGCCTTCACCTCTCTCAACTCTTACAGAAAGAAGAGATCCATAAAAGTAATAGAGAAATTATTCTATAAAGCGGACTCAATATCATTACCCCTGGACTGGTCCTATTCCTCGTACTATTTGTACACCATATCTTTTAGTTGGTAAGCGACAAACTTTATGCCCTCCATATTAGGGGCATGTATCACATGGAAGATCTTTTCTATCTCATCAATGAAGTATTGAGTATATTCCTCAACTTTAGAACTACTAAATGCAGGAGGACTTAATCTCATGAATTGGCCAACTCTAATAGCCTTAGAGGATGGAGTGACCGAAGTAACACGCTTTGTTTGAGAGGCTATCAACTAGGTAAGTAAGTGGATCAACTGGGAAAGCTCTGCATTAGACACATCCGCTCGGGGTGCCTGAGGTAGAATAGGAGAAACCAATAGAGCACCGTCAGGTCAATCAGAAGTAGTGACCCTAGATCGGTTTTGAGCTCCTAAAGTAGGATAAGTTCCATCCACATTGTACTCAGATTAGAAAGAAGAGTTCCTATGGATGTTAGATCTTCTTTAAAGCATGATCTGAAAAAAAAAAACAAATAGGAATCAAAAGAATCAAAGACCTTAGACTCAACAGCTCAAATTAAATCAACAAGCAAGGTAAATATTCCTAAATGCCTCATAGCATCTATTTTATAAGTGTGGCATACTATACACCCATAAAATAGACTCTACTTGACACGACTTTATAGACACACAATTGACCATGAACCAAGATCTCTGATACCAATTGACACGACCTGAACTAGGTCCTAGCCGTGTCGAGTATCTCAAGTCCAATTAAGATCGGAGACCACCCCCAATACCCAACCATTGACCTTCTTACACCTCATGTTGAATGAATTCCAAATATATAATAACATAAGAGAATATCAATTTAAAGACATTATGATAAGTTTATGCACAAATCCAACCACTAACAACCAAACAACCAACTAATACCAATACCAATACTAATACTGATACCAATACTGACACCAATATCGCCTATGTCCACAGTAGTCCAATAAAGCCAATAATCAAAACCAAAGAATATCTAGTTGGGATATAACCTCGACCATAGCCGACACCAAAACTAAAATAAATAGTAAGGACATAAGAAATCCATAGCCTGAAATAGGGCCATTCAAAGTATAGAAGCTCACCACTACTCATGAGCTGGTCCCAAATTATAGTCAAAGTATAGAATAGGTAGAAGTATGGCCAATTCCTGCATCGCGTAGGGATACAATATTCAAAGATGATTAATGGGGTGAACACTAGGATGTTACTCAAGGATAAAGATAAAATAATTTCATTAATTCAATCTAAGTTAAACCAAAGCACATGTACACATCCATGTATATACATATATATATATGTATATGTAATGCTGGGATAGAGAATGGGCTTAGCATGAACTTTAAAACTTGAACTTAATTTTGTGTAACTTTACCATTACAAATCTACCCACGGGTTATATGGGTGCAGTGTTACCCCCTAAACAGGCCCTAGTGCATGTTAGCCGCTGATGTTGCCCAAAACTAACCTCCAAAGAAGTATGTTATGGTCAATGTCAAATATAATAACCCAAACCAGGTTGGGGTCAAACCCATAGGGGAAATGTTGAATATTATCTCAAACTTGACAAAATTCACGAGCAATACAGAAAAGTAAATGGGGGGAGGGGGAATTTGAAGTAAAAAGTAACAATGAGTGTGTAAACAATAGAAGACAAACACTAGGACTACGTTCCCCTTAGCTTCTTAACTACATAAGATTCTTATACTTAATCCACCTACCCTTTTACTCTGCATGCAAAGTTGACAAGCTATGTACCATCAATCGTCTTGTGAATATATTGATAGATTTCACCTTTTACCTTATGAGTCCAAGGTGTTGCCTTGTTGTTCCTTATCTTTAACCTTAGTAAAACTCTTACCTTTTGAGTCTTGAATTGATTAGACAAGGGTTAGTAGCCTCAATTCACTATTGTAATCTCTTTTTCCCAATCTTGAACTCCCTGGTGAGGACGTTCTTAAATACATGCAGTCCCCAAGCCTCTGCAGTAACTTGGGTTCAATAAATACGAAGAAAATTACAATACATGCAACAATAGTCGAATAGTTAAATCTCCTACTTCCCTTACATAGCTAATCTAATAGGTTTCCCAAACCCTAGTCAAGAAAATAATCCACTTACATTCATGCAGCCATCCATGATAATCAATAAAGAACACATGTAATTAGTTACATAATAATGAAAGAGAGAAAATGCAAAGTCTCCAATTGAGTAAAATCCTAAGATTTCAAGAACAAAATCTCAATGATCAAAGTATGCTAATAGTATTAAAAGAAATATAAAAGTGTGTAGCATAATAAAGGAATAATCCTAAGGTATTTATAGTATCTCAAAAAATATAGAAATCCTAATAAAAATGGAATAAAAAAATAAGTCGGCACTCTTTACGACTCATGCAGTCTACTTATAAGGTCTCCTTATGAGTCGTACGATGCTAATCATATGCATACCAGTGACTGATCTTTAAAGCTTCAAGATTTTGTTGTCCTTACAGTTTATTACCATGAGTCGTAGTCAATCCTTATGACTCATTGTATTCACTCATCATCATTTTAGTCGTAGACTTGAAGGGCTTTGAACATTAGTCTCTTTACGACTTCTTATTACAATTTGTAATTAGATCTTACGACTCATGATCTTTTATGACTTTATCTTTGAATGTTAGCTTTGGATTTTTCTCTCTTTATGAATGATCCTCATGACTTATAGTAACTTCTTATGAGTCATGATCATTCTTTACTTAGCTTCTTCAGCTTGAGTTTTGCTACTATTTTATTCACGAGTAAGGCTATGAGTCATATGAAAACTTAAAAACTTGTATAAAGACTCATAAGCTAATCAGAATTCAACATATTTAGAGATTTTTCTTCCATTTTTCATTCCAAGCCACTTCCTTCCTAAATTCCCTGCACTCAAGCAACAAATACATCATATCCCTCAGAATAACCTAAGTCCAAGTATAAATTCTTTATTTTAAGCATCGGATGTGTCGTGTTTCTATGGTGCATCAACACCCTCAACTTAGAACAATTGCATTTCCTCAGAGAAAACAAAAATCAAAGACGCAAAAACATGATGCTAAAATTAGAAGATCTTTAGATACCTTTGGCAATAATTTTTCAACTTTTAGTTCACAACCCCTTACTCTCCTTCCTATTTTTAGCCTTTTCAATAACCCAACTATGTATATTGATTTGGTAGACGATGTGATGGAAAGGAATCCAATGATGATATTACATTAGCAAGGGATAACTAGGCATGAATACAAATTATATTAACCTAACATTCTTGCAATTTAACAATATAACCCTTGCACTCTCACAACCAAAGAGGTCACGTTCACTCAGATAGATCAACAAATTTAATCAGAGGTAGTCAAGAGATGCTCTTATTCATAAACAAGTTCTAGATGGTGTTCATAGAATGTCGTAAGCTTGCCCATACATTTTTTTCCAAATTTTTCAGACAGTTGAGATAGGATCACTATAGGACTTTGTTAAGCTTGTAACGTAGTTTTGGGACTAGTATGGTATTGTTTTGGAATTTTTCAGTGACTAAGACTCCTTGACACTACAATTACTTTGGGTTCCACTTATTTTCCAACTTTTTTTGCTTTCACTCTGCCCTTATTTTTCCTTTTTTTATTTGTTTAGACTGGTTGTATATAATACCCCATATTATCCTTAGTTCAATTCAGCTCATAATTCTTGGATAAGAGACCTAGAACCTAAAACTTTATCGAAATGTTGAAGACTTAGCCTTATTTTGACTTTTTAACCTCATGAATTTTTAAGTTGACCTTTCAGGCTCCGAGATGATGTTTTTTGAGTTGATTCATGTTCAGGGGTGTAAGGAGATTGTCTTGGGTAATTTTAAAACTTTTAGATGAGGTTTGGGTTGTGTTTGGATTTCAATTCTAGCAGCTCAATAGCGATTCCACCGCATTGCGCCGGGTATAGCGGTGATCAAGTCATTGCGTTACGCCAAGCCTCCAAATGACATTTAAGTTGTGACTTTAATCTCCAGTGAGGCAATTAGGTAATTTACCATCACCCAAGTCATAAAAACACGAGTTAAGATGTCAGTTTAAGCATTATTGTCCCATTCCCCTACACTTTTCTCTCCAAGAAACCCTAACCTAATCCCAAGAACATCAAATTCAATTCAACCTTTTCAAGAAAAGTCAAGAATTAAGTTCCCTAATCCAAGAATCTCAAGAATATCTTTCAAGATCATCTCCAAGTCTTTCAAGGTCAAGCCTTTTTCATCAAATTAAGCCTAATAAGGTATGTGGGGTTTTGGACAAGGGTATCCTCTCACCCTTGTGCCTAAATTGCATAACTTTAAGATTTATTTAATTATTTTGATGTAGGGTTCATACCTAAGTTTATATATTCTTAAAGCATGTGATTATTATGAGATTTAAAGCTTTAAGTATATCAAAAAGTGCTTCTGTTTATGTTTTTAACTTACATGACTTATACTATGAATGAGATTGCACTATCATGACTTGTTATTGTTGGAATATTTCAAGAATTATACTAAGCATGATTCTTTATTGTGAATTGACATGAGTTCAAAGCATGGGTTTTAAGCTCTAAGTTTGAGTATTGAGATTTCAAGAAGATTATGCTTTCAAGTATTCTTTGATAAGATTATTTCAAGATTTAAACCAAGAATTGATCTTTTGATCCACAGTTAAGAGATGGAATCCACATTCATTCATTTTTATTATAGTTTAATGCAAAGAGAAGCATAATTAGTTTTCATTATAAACACTTATGCTATTTTAAAGTGGATTTCCTAAAGAGGGAACATATAAGTAACATGGGAGTAGTATTTAGCACCAATTTGGGTATAAGGACAAGGTCACATAACCTAGAACTATGTTCCACCATAGGTTTAAGTCCAAATATGGGTTAAGTTTAGTGATCACTCTAGTTAGGTTCTATTTTGATGGAAAGGGTAAAACAGCTCTACCAACGTGGGTGTGAGACATTGGACTTCATAATAGCTCACATGATTTATGTCGATTAGAAGAACCTCCCAAAATAAAGAGTAATAGTACAACTTTTAGAAACGAAGTGTTATGGTTCACAAAGATAGTCTTTATGATTTATTAAGCATGTTTATGATTTTACAGCATTTGTTGTATTCAAGCCCAAGGTGAGTCATTTACACTTAGCATGCATTGTTTAAAGTTTTATATGTACATTAAGTTATTGTTTTTACTTATGAATTCACCCCCATATACTCAATACATTCTAGAAGTACTGATCCACATATATTTCTATGTGCTACATTATCTCATAATGTAAGTACAAGTTGTAGCGCGCATATCATAATCAGATAGTTTGTAGCTTCCAGTCAGCAGGTGATAAGTCCTTTTGATTCGAGGGCTTGATTCTTCGTAGTTTCAGTAGCATCATGTTCTATTTATTTAGTTGTATTCATTCGAGATAGCTGGGGGTCATGTCCCGGCTACTTATAGTCAATACTAGTAGAGGCTTCATAGACAGTTAGTAGAGTTGATGTATTTGATTTTAGTTTTTTTTTGTATAACCAGAGTTGTAATATTTTTAATAGTTTTGTTTTGAAGATGTTCAGCTAAAGACTTTTCCTCCTCTTATTTCTTCAAGATTTATGTATCTTATTTAGTTGCGCATGAGTTATACCAGTACAAGGGTTAGCTTGGGATCACTTATGGTCTTAAGCAATGTGCGACATTCAGGGGGTAGTCTCATGGCGTTACAAATTTAGTATCAGCGAACAGAGTTCAAGTGCCCTAGGGTGTCTATGAATTCGTGTCTAGTAGAGTCATGCAGAATAGCATGGAGATGTCAGTAATTTTCTTTGAGAGGCTATAGGGCATTTAGGAAATGTTTCCCTTCTTCATACTCTAGGTCTTGATATAAAGTTGTTCTTTCAGAAACTTTTGTCGATTCGTGTGTTACTCCATAATCCTTCATCTATGAATTATTCTTGAGATAACATAATTTGCAAGTTCTAATTCCTCCTAAGATGATGCTCTCAGATTTACTATCAGTTACTTCAGAAGTCATATAAGGGACTTGAAAGGAGCTCGCTAGTGTGTTATAAGTTACTCAAGTTGAAAGTTATTTCCACATCCATGATTTTTTCAGTTAAGATACTAAGATATGTATTCAGATTCCTTAGTAACCCTTCAATACAGATAGTGCTCGTAAGAGGAGATAGTGTGAACCTGGATTGTTAAATGGAGTTTGTATTCGAGGGATATTGAAACCTAGAGTTTTATTATTTATAAGTAGTAGATACTTCTTGTGGTTGGAAGTGTGGGTTTAGAAGTGTAGTGACAAGAATGGTGGGAATATCAATTGATCAAAAGTATATAGATTAATTTATGCATACTATCAAGTTTATGTCAAGGTAATACGTCCTTGTGTGTCACCTTAGGGGTAATGAATATAGTAATGTTTTCCTAGTGGAAGGTAGAGAACGGTTTATTGTAATTCACCAAAAATGGGTCTCGAGATGTCACACGATGCTCAAGACTAGAGTAGTCTCAAGCTAACCTTGTAAGCCTTCTACTAAATCTATAACTCAAAATGGGGAGATATAAACATATAATCAATGTGGAAATCTGTCTGATCAAAACTAAAATTATTTAAGCATTATATTCAAAAATACTTGACTTAAAATTTTGGACAATAAACACTAGAAATTTGAATTTTAACTAGCAGTCTGACAAGCCTCTACTACTAATAACTAGAGAGCCATTGGGACAAGCCGCCAGCTGACTTAAACTGACTGAAAATACTGAATCAACTACTGTAATATGCTAGAAAATCTGAGTAACTGGGTCCTTGAACTATGAGGACTCACCAACTGTCGAAATATTGATGGAGATGCTCGAAATCACTTATGCTGCTGAAATTGAGCACCTGAACCTACATTATTAAATATTGCAGCACATAGACATATATGTGGATAAGTACTTCTGGAATGTACTGAGCATATAGGGGTGAATGCATAGGTAAAATAGTGTGAAACTATATATATTTTTCTCATAAACAATGCATGCTAAGTAATAATGGCTCACTTAGGCTTAAGTAACTGAAAATTGTAATCATAAATCATGAATGATAAAACATACTATATGAATGCTGTGAGCCACCACACTTAGTTCTAAACTTGTACGTAGAATCTATTTTCAAATCATACATGCTAAGTATAAAAGGAATTAACTCTGTATCTGTAAACTAAAAGTTGTAATCTCATAGCTAATGACTTATATAAAATAATATCTGAATGAAATCTCAAGTCTTACACTTAGTTTCTAAAAGCTTTTCTATTTTTCTTTACTTTTTCCTATAGGGAGGTTCTTCTAACCGATATATACTATGTGAGCTATCATAGTGTCCAACGTCTAGTTTCCTTATGAGAAAACCTCACATTGGGGAGAGGTGTCATAATCTTGTCAAGGAGTATAACGTAAGCTAAGTGATAATATCTATAATTTTCATCCATATAGAAATAGAAATAATATGATAATTTGAACCTATGTTTGCTCATAGTTCTAGGGCATGTAAACGTACCAAACTCGGTGGTAAATACTACTCCCTTTAATTTGTATGCTCATTCTGTAGAAAATCCACTATTAAAACTATTATAAGGGTTTATAAATACTACTCCCTTTAATATGTATGCTCATTTTGTAGAAAATCCACGATTAAAACTATTATAAGGGTTTATAATGAAAACCACTTGTGTATCTATTTATTATAAACTATAATTAATACTGTAAAGTGGATTCCATACCTAAGATGAGATCAAAAGATCAAAATCTAAAAATAACTAATCATAGGGTATTCAAAGCATTGTCATTCTTGAAATATAAATATTTAACTAGGGCTTAATAACTCATGCATCAATTTCATGTCAAATCATCATAAAGTTCATGCTTAATAATGAAAGTATTGATAATTCAATTCTAAATCTGAGAATTTATGTCATACGCGTAAAAATATGAAAGTAGACATGCAATTCAATATCTAAATCACTTGTAATATCATAATCTTCAAATAGCAATATTTGGGTATGAACCCTAATTTGAAACTCATGGACTTCAACAACTAATTTTGGACACATGGATAAAAGAATTATCCTTTTTGAAAATTCCACATACCTTAATTAATGAATGGATGAAGAAGCTTGAACTTTGAGTTTCAATTTGTGCTCTTGAAATTTCTTCTTAAAGATATTGAATTGGGAATCTTGAATTTTGGGTTACCTTGGAAAAAGAATGGTGGAATTTGGATTTCTTGAGATTTATAATTTGAAGTTCTAGGATTTCTTGGACAGAAATTTTGATGAAAATCAACGTATAATGCTTAGAATAGGTTTAATCTAGTGTTTTACATGATTTGGGGGCTTGGTAAAAGACTAAATTGCCCTTTGAAAAAATAAGTTCGAAATTGGAAATCTAGATTTTATATTCTACCGCAATGCAGTGCCATCGCGGTGGCTTATTGGAAAAGGGATGAGCACTATTTTGGGCTCTGGCGCACCATAGCATAATCACATTGCATCACTGGAAAAGGATGAGTGCCATTTTTCACTCCACTGCGATACGGTACTATGCTCCACTGCAATTTCTAGCGCGACACTGGCCAATCACGGTGAGCTACTAGAAAGGGACGAATGGAATTTTTGTGCTCACCATGATGCAACATAATCATGGTGCTTCATTGGAAAATAGATAATTGCGGATCTGCACTTTACCACGATACGGTGCTATCGCGTTGGCCTACTGTTTCTTGCTAAAAGTGTCATAACTTCTTAACCGGGTATCAGATTAAGGTGAACTTGCTGATTCAATTATCTACAATTTGGTTTGTCTATATCTTAAAAATTCTACATGTATCAAGAGTTATACATTTTTAAAGTTGACCCTTGACAAACTAGGAGCTAAACGAGACTAAGAAAAGTACAGGGTATTACTATTATTAGTTATGGTGAATTGTGATCTACTTGAAGTAGAAAAGGAGATCTTGATGGTATGTTATGGTGTTAGAAAATTATAGGTCATTAATTAAGGTATTAGGTTATTAAGGATTGTTAATGTAGGGTTCCCCATGTGGTTGTGAAAAAGAAATTGTCTGAGGTTTGTAGAGCTAGGGGTATAATTTAAATATATGGATTGATAAGTACTAAAGATATGTGGAAAATGGATGTATTCATGGACTATAATTAGATAGCCTGTAAGATTATGATAAAATATCACTATTATATGGTTCTAGTGTACTAGTGTTTCCTGATGTTTTTACATGTAAGAATAGTGTGTGAAGTTGTGGTTAATCATGGCTAGCACTAGACACTAAGTTTTAACAGTGGATGATTATAAAGGTGGAAATAATGATTGTTTGATTAGTGATTCTACTTATATGAAAGTGATCTAGTAGGCTAAACAGTGTATGCAAGAGTTTAAGTTCATTTATTCATAGTTAGGTATGATGTTATAGGTATGATATAGAGGTGTGCACAAGGTGATATGGGGATTGAATTATTTTCTAAGATTGTTAAGTGTCGTGTGTGCTTAAATAATGCCCGTGAGTTTCTAATTGTGAATAAGTCTAGTCATGTAGTATATGGTATTCTTGATGGCTATGTTGAGGAGCTAGGGATAGAGGATGCTGAGCCTTTAGGTGTGATTTGAGTTAATGAGGTAGATTATGTGTTTAGTGAGGCAGGTATGCTTGTAGAATTAATAGAGTGTAATTCTATGATGATGACTATTGAAGCTAAAGAAAGTTAAAGGTGGTATCTACTAAGAGAGTGACCAAGAATAAAGTTAGTATTGTTTAGATATAGTTTATTCAAGTGAGTGAACATTCATGTGTAGATTGTTAGAGTAAATAAATTATGTTTCAGTCTCGAGGATATGAAGTAGTCCCATAATCTTAGAATGTTAGCTTTGATCTAAAGGGGAGATTGTAGAGTGAAGAACCAAATCAAGTTTTGAGAATTAGATTGTGATACATGTCAATAAGAGTTGTGATAAGATAGTGATCGCTTCTTACTCTAGAGTGTTCCTTGGATTTCAGTTATCATCACACTAAATTTATTTCTTTTATGATAGATCCATGCCAAAGGTCAATACTTGTATACTTCATGCGTATTCAAGTCCAATCTCAGCTTCTAGTAAGTAATTAACAACTTTACTCTGTGATTCAAGTCATCCCTCATAAATCTATAAAACTCCAGTCTTATGTTGAATGGCTCATGATAAGTAAGAACTCATGTTTTAGAGTATGATTAGTACTCAGAACTCATGATAATACTAAAATTTGTATTATATCATGTACATCCTTAATTTAGATCTCTTTAATAAATCTATGTCGTTGAAATTCTATTCCTCATGCCTCAGTTAAGTCTTAAAGTTATGTATAGTATTCTTTTGTGTTTGTGGTCCTTATGTGTTAACGCTTTGGTAACCTCTTGCTATGTTAAGATAGTGGTAATGATAATGGATAAGCAATGGTTTAGATAAGAGGGAGTTGATGACCCTCATTAAGAAAGATTATTTATGCTTTTATATCTAAGGCTAAAGAATGAAGGAATATTAAGGCAAATCTTTGGTATATATCATAGTTAGTTAAGAATTTTGGATATGTCATGTTAAGCATAGTGCAAGGAAGTTGTTGTTGATAGAGGTTTAGAGAATATGAGAAGTATTCCTTTATGGGTGTTTTCCTTGAAGTTCATATGTGGTTATAATGATAGACTTGAATGTCATATTGGGATGTAAGTGGAGAAATGCAATATGCACTAGTGAATCCATAGTAAGAGTTCAGAGTTAGTCATTGAAATGCTAAGGCATGTCATGCTTAGGGTGTGGGCTCTGGAAGAGACGTAGAAGTTTGATCATGTGGTTTGGACTAATATTATAGTGTAGCATGTTGTATCTTATGATTTCGAGTTAGGCTTGATTATGGTGAGAGAATTTAGTTTAGCTTTGACTTTATTAGATGGATTTATCAATGCCAATGTGAAAATTTTAAGCTAAATCAAATAGGTATGGTATTTAAGGGGAATAGTATAGTTGAGGGAGTATTTGAGAAGTGTTTCTAAGCTTGAAAGTAAGAAGTTGCATTGCCTAAGGCCTAGTAATTCTATCCTAGTTTATGATTTATATGTCTATGTTCCATGCTATAGAGTTGTATCAATGTTGTGATTCCTTAGTCAGATGTCTTGTTCAAATCATGCCTAAAATTCTTTGCTCTATAATATTAGAATTTCTTAGAAGAGTGTTGGATAAATACTCCATTTGAGTATGGGTAGTCTGTATTATCCAGTTCATAGATCCTGTGATCCAGTTTAACAATCAAGCAAATAAGCTCCTATAGATTTCCAACTTTCCATTTAGTCTTACTACCCAAAGTTTCATGAGTAAGGCCATTCCATGAGGTAAAATGTTCGCATTTATGCAAATTATTAATTTAGCTCAGTTCATGCATCAGTTTCAGATTTAGATCTTAAGTCATAATTCATCTTGTGAGTGTCCCGTGCATCATATTAGTCATTCCTTAGTATTTAAGCCAAGTCAGTATCATTCAGAAGACGAACTATCCCAAGGGGAGATGTTGTAATACCCCCAGTTTTCATGTCCTGAATCTCTCAACTTTTCTTGATGAAACCAGATCCATCCTGAGGTTATGGTTACTCATAAGTTGACTCTCTAGTTTCTACCTCAACCTTATAACCATTCTCATGTCATTACATGTATTTAAGAAATCAGTTCAGTCATGTTATTCAGTTCATGTATCATGTTTCATACTCAGTTAGGCAATCATATTCCAAGTCATGCATGTTCAGCATATGATCTTAGTTACCTTAGTATAGTATTCTCAGTTTAGCTAGTCTCATTCAAGGATGAATGTTCCAAAGGAGGAGATATCATTGTAATACCCCGTATTATCCTTAGTTCAGTTCAGGTCATAATGCTTGCATAAGAGACTTCGAACCCAAAAATTTAGCAAAGTGTTGAAGACTTACCCTTATTCTGACTTCTTAACTTTGATGATTTTAAAGTTGGCCTTCCGGGCTCCGATATGTTGGTTTTTGGGTTGATTCATGTTCAGGGGTGTAAGGACCATGTCTCAGGGAATTTTCAGAATTTTTAAACGAGATTTGGGTCGTGTTTGAATTTTGATTCCAGTAGCTCAATACGATTCCACTGTGTCGCGTCGGGTATAGTGGTGAACATGTCATCACATCATGCCAAGCCCCTAAATGGCATTCCAGTTGCAACTTTAATCTCCAGAAGGGCAATTAGGTTATTTACCATCACCCCAAGTCATAAAAACATGATTTAAGACGCCGGTTTAACGTTATTTGCCCAATCTCCTTTACTTTTCTCTCCAAGAAACCCTAACCTAATGCAAAGAGCATCAAATTCAATTCATCCTCTTCAAGAAAAATCAAGAATTAAGTTCCCTAATCCAAGAATCTCAAAAAAAGCTTTCAAGATCATCTCCAAGGCTTTCAAGGTCAAGCTTTCTTCATCAAATTAAGCCTAATAAAGTATGTAGGTTATGAACAAGGATATTCTTTCACCCTTATGCCCAAATTTCATGATTTTAAGATTTTATTTAATTTTTTGAGGTAGGGTTCATGCCTAAGTTTATATATTCTTGAAGCATGTGATTGTTATGAGATTTAAAGCTTTAAGTATATCAAGAAGTTCCTATGTTTATATTTTTAACTTACATGATTTATACTATGAATGAGATTGCACTTTCTTGACTTGTTTTTGTTGGAATATTTCAAGAATTATATTGAGCATGACATTTTATTATGAATTGACATGAGTTTAAAGCATGGGTTTTAAGCCCTATGTTTGAGTATTGAGATTTCAAGAAGATTATGCTTTCAAGTATTCTTTGATAAGCTTATTGCAAGATTTAAAGCAAGAATTGATCTTTTGATCCTCAACTAAGAGATGGAATCCACATTTATTTATTTTTATTATAGTTTAAAGCAAAGAGACACATAATTGATTTTCATTATAAACCCTTATGCTATTTTAAAGTGAATTTCCTAAAGAGAGATCATATAAGTAATATGGGAGTAGTATTTAGTACCGAGTTGGGTATGAGGCCAAGGTCACATGTTCCAGAACTATATTTCACTGTAGGTTTCAGTCCCAATATGGGTTATGGATAGTGATCACTCAAGTTAGATTCTATTATGATGGTAAGGGTAGAACAGCTCTACCAATGTAGGTGTGAGACGTTAGACTCCATAATAGCTCACATGGTTTATTTCGATTAGAAGAACCTCCCAAAATAAAGAGTAATAGTATAGATTTTAGAAAACTAAGTGTTATGGCTCACAAAGATTGTCTTTATGATTTATTAATCATGTTTATGATTTTACAGCTTTTGTTTTATTCAAGCCCAAGGTGAGTCACTTACACTTAGCATTCATTGTTTAAAGGTTTATATGTACATTAAGTTATTGTTTTTACTTATGCATTCACCACCACATACCCAATACATTCCAGAAGTATTGATCCACATATATGTCTAGGTGCTAAATTCTCATAACATAGGTACAAGTTGTAGCGTGCACATCATAATCAGACAGTTTGCACCTTCCAGTCAGCAGGTGATGAGTCTTTTTTATTTGAGGGCTCAAGTCAATCATAGTTTGAGTAGCATCTTATTTGTTTTATTCAGTTGTATTGATTCGAGATAGCTGGGGTCATATCCCGGCTACCTATAGTCAATACTAGTAGAGGCTTCATAGACAGTTAGTAGAGTTGATGTATTTGATTTCAGTTTTGTTTTGTATAACCAGAGTTGTAATCTTTTTAATAGTTTTGTTTTGAAGATTGCCAGCTAAAGACTTTTCTTCCACTCATTTCTTCAAGATTTATGTATCTTATTTAGTTTCTCACTAGTTATACAAGTACAAGGGTTTGCTTGGGATCACTTGTTGTATTAAGTACCATGTGACGTCCAGAGGGGGTAGTCTTTGGGCATTACACTGTGGTTTCTTATTCTTTTTCTTTTGATCATTTTTCACACTTTTCTTTTTCTGATCATTTTTGTTTTTCCTAATTTTTTTTATCTCCCACCATACCCAACCTTATTTTTTATTCACTCCCTTCTCCATACTCGTTCTAAACTATGCACCCCTATGATAGCCACCCTCAACTTAGGCAATCTGCCTGAGTTGAGGAGCACATTATCCAAGGAGGATCAGGGCCAAAATAGGTTTATTGCAATTTAAATAAGCAGGTGTATCGGTGTAAACAAAAAAATAGGTCTATTAAGGCTCAAACATCGGGATCAAGGGACTCATATATCATTTGGCTAGGCAATTTAGGGTAATGTGGACTAATAACAAAAAATGGCCTATAATCATCTCCTATTAGACCACCCTAGACCCTAAGCAAGAGCAACCGAGAAAGTTCTGGATTTCATACACACCGGGAACTAGGTAACGCCTCTCGCATACATCGTACATGGTTACATCGCTAGTTGCTACTTATCTAGTTATGAAATTACTTGACACAGTTGTTCTGTCCCTAATTCTAATGCCACTATCAGATTCACAGTCGGCCCCTATGCATACACATATCACATAATTAGTAAAAATTTAAAGGGCATACCAATTTTTCAACACAGTTTCCAACATTTCAGCACAATTATTCAAACTATGCCTACTGTCTTAAGTGTAAATTTTCTACCTACTTGGGTATCACACAACGAAACACAAAAACAATACAAACATGCAAAACATGTCGGTTCACAAATTTTTTAGATTGTGGCCATGAGTTTTGAAACATGAAAACCATAACCCGTGGTGATTGTGGTACACTCCCACCACCATCTAAAACCTATGCACTATCCCTAGTGTATTTATCAAACAATCAGAAGGATCGAGGAAATACCTGGGTAATCTAGGTGCCAACTCAAACTCTATCATCATAGGGACCCTCAGATTGGGTCTCCCTCTCCTCAACATTGGTCCCATCAACTGGAAGGACCATATCCAATATAGTGGAACTAATTGTGGCTGGTGCGCTCAATTGTATATCAGGTATTGGGGTTGTTTCACTACCCCTCTCAACATTCGTGACTACCGACAGTAGTAGCTATCTTCTAGACTCTCATTTGCTGAGCTTTTTCACTCATAATGCTATCTTGTGATGTTGTCTCAACATTTTCATCTTCGATGCTCTTTATTTTTGTTTTCTTGTTCTTTTTTTTCTTTCGTCATTCTTCTCCAACTGGAACACTCTAAATATTTTCAATTTCTACCTTTGGCTAGACTTCCGTGATAACAGGTGTTGGGAAAACTGGTCTTTTATTTAGTTCATTAACTAGCTTCCACAACTCAGCTACCTCAACTTTTACCTCCTAAATATTAGGAGTTTGGCTACTTCCTGGTTGACATGTGACTCACCGCTCAAAACCATCTAATCTTCTCTAGATTTTTGTACATTTTTCTTTCAGTTTATTTTCAACATAGGGTTGCACACCCTCCTCCACTAACCAAACTTTTTTCTCCAAAGTAGTCAACCTTGTGATAACCTCATTCCATATAGTTTGTGAGAGAACAACAAAACCTGCCAGAGCTGAGCTAGATGAGGATGGGCATGGTGGTGCCAACTATGAGGGAGTGGTGCACTGGATGTACCCAATATATCAGATGGTTGGGGCTTAGACTGCCCACTTTTAATCTATGTTTTATTTGTCTTATTTAAACCAGTAGCCTCAAAGTTTGCATCCCTAAAACTGAGTATTTCTGCTAATATTGTAGCTCCTTGTTTTGCTTTCCTAGTTATAAGGTTCGTTGCATGCTTAATTAATACCAAATCAGTGGTAGTCTTTGGCTTAATGTATTGATTAACATATGGGAGTTATGGAACGGAAAACCTCTAAGAAAATCTGTGTCAACAAACATGGAAATGCCAGAATTACCTTTTCATTATCCACTGCTCTCTCGCATATATATCTAGATATGAACTATGCTACATCAAACTCATAACCTACCATGAGTCCTACTATCAATGTTGTGCAAACTGGACTAATCACATTATCCTCGGTAGTGGGACACAATCTATGTCGAGCCAACGTCTACCAGGCCTTGGCCTGAAAATTTAAAGCTGCTTTAAAATCGGTTGTGAGGTCACTCCTGGTACACCTACCACGCTACTTGTTTCCTCCCCATTTGTAGCAATAATGTTTGCTATCCATCTAAAATGTAATATCTTATAAGCCGAACCCATTTGCTTCTTTGTAATCTTTCATTTTTCATCCATGTGATACTCAATCTCATCTGTGTTCACTGGTGGTTGAAAGTAAGGTTCATGCAAAAATCTGGAAATAGTTATTGAGGAAATGTTCACCCAAACTCCATAAATGGTTAATGATATGATCTGATCACCATCTTTCTAAAAGTTTTCCTGAGGGTATTGCCATTTTAACTCACCTTTGTATACAATATAAATATCCCGCACTAATGCCGAACTAAAATTTCCAAGTGCTAAGATCATCCACTAAAATTCGTACTGTTGAAACCTAGCAGCAAACCCAGAAATCTCAGACATGCCTATTGTAGTCAATCTTCTTTCTAGATATATCTTGCTCCATGGTTTTCGTGTGGCTGTGTTCACCTCACACCTTATATTATATGTTTCCTATATTTTAGGGTACCCCCATCATTCAATAATGGGCACCAGAGCAGGTTCAATGGATAATTATACTTGGGGTGGTGGTGGTGGTTGGACATTAATAAGAGTAACATTATCCTCTCCTCACTTTCATTCTCCAACTCTACTCCATAGGATCTTGATTCTTCCGCACCCGTAGCATCATCATATTGTTCTTCTTCATCATCATCTCCATCCCCAGAAGACGATAGCGAGTACGGTGGGAAATTACTTGGATTTTTCATTCTGGGCCCTTTTAAAGGTGTGTCCTCGTTTGTGACTATTTTCATTCCCCAAGCTAGTTTCTTCCTTGGGTCTACCTTCCCTTCAGTGGGTATTCTATGAGGTCACCACTTGACTCATTAATTTTCTTATTTCTTAGTTGGCAATCAGACTTAGGGCCAGTTTTTTCTTGGTGTTCTTATTTGGGTTTGCTAGGATGATGATTCCCTTTTAGGAGCCTTGAGTACCTGCTTACATCAAACCAATTAGTGTGTTCTTATGAAAAGAAAAGAAAAATAAGAAACTTTGGTGTCATTGTACATGTACTGGACTGCTTATGACTAGGGGATATGATTTATGACCACTGGGTATGACTCGTATGAATGGGTCATAAGGTAAAAAGTAGATAAGTCAGTGTTTATTGGTTAGGATATGAGTTCTCCTGACGAGTCTTAAAGTTATCTTACGACTCGGTACCAACACTCGTAAGCTAACAAAAAACAAGTTGTACTATAAATAAGCAACCCTAGTTATTATGACTTCTGGATACGAGTCATAGGGATTGATTATGACTCACATGGTTGAGTCATGACAATACCAAAACCCATACCCTTCTAATCCTTCATGTTATTAGTAGTTATGAGTCTTGTGATGACTCATCACTTGTCTTTACGAGTTGTTAAGATCCCCATATCTCATGTAACATAGGGGTTTAGCCTGAGTTGGTTCAATATTCAATACCAACATCTTATAACTATAACACACTTCACTACCTCTACATTCATCCAAAAACATACTTTTAAAGAACAAAATCTAAGTTCACTCCCATTATTACATTACGAAGCCAAAATTTCAAGAAATAGGGTTTGGTTACTCATGTATATACATATTTGACTTAATAAATCCTTAAACCTCAAACTATTTTTTCATATTTAACTTAATCCATAAGCCTTTTAAGCATAATAACTTGATTTCTTTAGGTTTGGAATTCTTGAGTTCAAATAAATTTTAGGCCATAATTCTTCATGAACTTTCAAATTTAGGGAGGAATCACTTGGATGATTGATGTTTTGGAGTGAATGCGTAGTTCTTAGCCTTGAAAGTCAACAGTAATAAAGGGAGTATTTGTTTTGAAATGTCGGGTGCCTGATTTGGTTGCCCCTCTTTTGTTTAAAAGCTAATCTAGGTCGGGTTGACCCACGACTCCTAAGTTGTCAAGATTGTTTATGAGTCATGCATATGACTTGTAACCAATGCTTATGGGTTTCATACTCCCTCCATGAGGACTTGGAACCTTACCTGGTTTTGGAGTCATTATGATTTAAGGTAATGAGTCGTAGTTAGAGATTATGACTCATTCTAAGAGTCGTGAGGACTCTAAAAACTAATTCCCTGAATGTGATCCAAGTTCCAGGTCCTTTCTGATCAACTGTGATTCCTCTTGTTGAAAAGAAAGATGCATCTCTTTTTTCTTCAAAAACTGTCGAGCATTTCTTTTTTAGATAGGTATACTTGGGCCTTCACTGACCATGTGAAGACTTTTTAGGAAAAAGATGTCCGTCCTACGACTCGACTCCTGCTCATGAGTCGTAATGTTTGTATAAGACTCATGAAAAGTCCATATGACCTGATTTCTGCAATTTCTGGCTAGCTCCTACAATCTTCAGTCCTTCACATTGAACAGACACATTGCCCTATAATTTATTTAAGTACAAAACATGGGTTGCCTCCCATGTAGTGCTTGATTTAACATCACAGCACAATGTGGCTAAGTTGGATACTCATGCTTCACCAACTATCCTCATGGGTTGCCTTTCGTGTAGCACTTGATTTAACATTATGGCACGACACAATTACTTTGGTTACTTAGACTTCACCAAGGTCCATTTCAAGAACCACTTTAACTTCTTCAGTGTTACACATATAGTGATTTACCCTTTTCCCATTTACTTTGAATGGGGATTCGCCATCACGCTTCAAGTCTAAAGCACTATTTGGAAGCACTCTCACCACAGTGAATTGCCCATACCACCTAGACTTCAACTTGCTTGGAAACAAATGAATTATTGAGTTATATAGGAACACTTGGTCACTTTGCTCAAATATTCTTTTCTCAATTTTGCGATCATGATGCAGCTTTATCTTTTCTTTGTAAAGTACAGAATTCTCATAAGACCGGTGTCAAAATTCATCCAACTCATTCATCTTATTCATTCTTGCATTTCTTGCATCGTGCCACTCAAAATTCAACTTCTTTAATACCCATAGTGCAATATGTTCAAATTCAATAGGCAAGTGACATCCCTTGCCATACACCAACTAATATAGAGAAGTATGTATAGGAGTCTTGAAATCTATTCGGTAAGCTCGTAATGTATCATCTAACTTTCTCGACCAATCATTCCTATTGGAATTCACAATCTTCGCCAAAGTAGACTTTATCTCTCTGTTGAACACCTCAACCTATACATATGGTAAGGTATTGCCACCTTATGCTACACTCTATACTTCTAAAGTAGACTCTTAAAAAGGTGATTACAGAAATATGACCCACCATCACTAGTGATTGAACATGGTATGATAAATTGGGAAAAGATATACTTTTTCAAAAAGACGGTGATACGTCTTCCTTCATTATTGGGGAGCACAACTGCTTTTACCCATTTCAACACGTAATCCACTACCACAAGAATGTACTTTATACCAAAAGAGCTAACAAAGTGTCCCATGAAGTCCACACCCTATACATCAAACAACTCCAATTCAAAAATAGGGGTCATAGGAAGTTCATGGCACCTTGAGATATTGCCTTGACGCTGGCATTGGTCATAGGCTAAAACAAAGTCATAAGCGTCCTAGTATATTATAGGTTAGTAGTACCCACATTGTAAGATCGTATGGTTTATGTGGGTTCCTCTATGGTGACCCCCAACAAGTGAAGAATGAAAATCCTCAAGGATGCTCATCATCTCAACTTAGGGGATGCATCTATGAATAAACCCATCTGCACAGATTCGGAATAAATAAGGTTTATCCCAGAAAAACTTCCTTACCTCATGCATAAATCTATTTCTTTGCTTGAAGAAAAGATCTTCTGGTACTAGATCACTTTCTAGATAATTTGCATAGTCATCAAACCAGGGAATTAGATCTTGAGAAGCAACCAACACCTGCTCGTCTGGAAAACTATCATCAATTTTGAGCCCATTTTCAACTGTCTGTATTGCTTTCTCCTTAAGTCTAGACAAGTGATCTACAACTTGAGTCTCACTGTCTTTCATTTCCTTGACGTCAAAATCAAACTCTTGCAGCAAAATAACCCACCAAATCGATCTAGGCTTTGTATCTTTTTCGACATCAAGTACCGCAATATTGCATGATCAATGTGCAATAGTACCTTCATCCCAATTAGATAATACCAAAATTTCTCAAAGGTAAAAACCACTACCAATAATTCCTGTTCAGTGATAGTTTAGTTCTTTTAAGCAGGGCTTAATGCCTTGCTAGCATAGTAGATAGGATAAAGGATCTTTTCTCTTCTTTCACCTAGGATAGCACCTAAGGCCACTCCACTTGCATAATACATGATCTCAAATGGAAAGGACCAATCATGGGACACGATGATAGGAGCCATCATCAACTTCTCTTTTAGAAATTCAAAAGCTTTCAAGCCTGCTTCATCGAAATAAAACTTCACCTCTTTCTCAAGAAGCTTGCAAAGATGGTTGGCAATATTTGAGAAATCCTTGATGAATTACCTGTGAAAACCCGCATATCCTAAAAACTCCGAATAACCTTCACAAAAATTAGTGGAGGTAATTTTCCTATCACTTCAATTTTAGCTCTATCTACCTCTATAACCCTTTTTGAAATATTGTTCCCAAGCACAATACCTTTTTTAACCATGAAATGGCATTTTTTCCAATTAAGTACCAAGTTGCATTCCTCACATCTACAAAGAGCCTCTACCATTTGAACCAAGCAATCATCAAAAGAATCATCAACTACCAAAAAATCATCCATAAATACTTTGATGGTGTCTTCTACCATATCAGAGAAAATTGGCATCATACATCTCTAAAATGTGGTTAGAGCATTACATAACACTAATAGCATACTCCTAAAATCCAAGGTCCCATAAGGATAAGTGAAGGTCGTTTTCTCTTGGTCTTAGAGCATAATAGTGATTTGGTTGTGCCTTGGATAACCATCTAAAAAACAATACCAACCCCTTCCCGCAAGTCTTCAAGTATATGGTCCATAAAGGGTATGGGGAAGTGGTCCTTCAAGGTACATGTATTCAGTTTCTTGTAATCCATGCACACTCTCCATTTCTGTGACTGGCCTCATTGGCACTATATCATTCTTCTCATTAGTCACAATAGTAATCGCGCTTCTTTGGAACACAACATTGTACCAGATTGACCCATTTTCTATCAATAATGGGATACACCACACCAGCATCTAACCACTTGATTATTTCTTTGTTCACCACCTCTTGCATAAAAGGATTAAGTCGGCGCAGATGTTTTATGCTTAGAACATAATCCGATTTAAGTTGGATCTTGTGAGAATAAAGACCAAGAGGAATACCCATAATATTAGAAATAAACCAACCAATGGCCCTCTTGAATCTCTGTAGCACAGATAATAAAGCTTCCACTTTTGTCTGCATAAAGTCATCTGTAATAATTCCCGATAAAGTGTTGTTGGCCCCTAAAAATACATATCGCAGATAAAAAGGAAGGGCCTCCAACTCTAAGACTGTGGCTCTTCAATAAACAAATGAGCGGGTAGAGTGGTTCTGTTTTTCAGATCCAAATCAAACTTCTTTGGTGCAAAACTATAAGAATCATTCCCATAAAGTGCACATACCATCTCTTCATAGTCATCAATACCATATTATCAAAGTTCATAATCATTGCTACTAAGTCTTCAAAACCCATCCTTTGTTTAATAGGAACAGTTATTGTAACCATATCTGCATCGTCAATGGTGTTTATCATAGACACAACTCTGATATCATTCAGTTATCGGATTAACTGGAATACATTGAAGATTACCTATTCATCATTGAGTTTAAACCTCATCTGTCCCAATTCCATATCACCCAATGGCCTACCCACAGCTAGGAAGGGCCTGCCCAAGATTATAGGGACTTAAAAGTCCACATCACAATCAAGTATTACAAAATTAGATGGGAAGATGAAAGATGCCACCTTTACCAACGCATCACATAGAATAAAAATTAGATTCTTTATCATTTGGTCAGCCATCAAAAATCTCATTGATAATGGTTTGGATGCTCCCAACCCCAACCGCTTAAACAAAACTTGTGGCATGTGATTAAGGCTTTCTCCTAGATAACATAACGCCCGAACAAAGTTGAAATACCCAATAGTGCATGGAATGGTGAAGGCTCCAGGGTCTTTCTTCTTCTTTAATAATGATCTAGAGGCAACAACACCATAATGATGAACATTGCCTGCAGTCTTATAGCTCACAGTCTTTATTCTAGTGACCAGATCCTTCATGAATTTTGAATAGCCTGGCATTTGCTGCAACACATAGACCAATGGAATGCTAAAGACAGCTCCTTCAACATAGATGGAAACTTCTGATACTGTTTCTCATCCTACTTCTGTTTCAACCTCTAAGGATAAGTTGGTCGAGGTCTTGGAATGGTTTTTAGAACAGGTTTCTCAACCTTACCCTTACCTTTGTCATGCATACTATTTCCCTCAATATCAAGTGACTTCTATGTTTCTGCATTTGGTGCTCCCTCAATAGCAGTAGGATCAGAATCATTTTTTAGCTTATTCAAAGTGAACAAGGGAAGATCCATCTTGGTTTTACCATTCTGAGTAGTGATAACATGGCAATAACTATCATTTTTTGGGTTCTGCACTGTATTAATTGGAAGAGTGCCAGGATTTCTTTGATTAAATGTGGCCAACATCTGGTCGAACTATTGCTCCAGCTGTTTGATCGTAGTGGCATACGACTCAACCTTCTCATTCAACCTTAAGCTTTATTGAATTTCTTGGCCTTTTACTAATTTAGACAAAATTTCTTCCATTCTCGACTTGGTATCTTGGCTACCTGGTGGGACATATCTTTCACTCTTCTCTTTGTAGTCATCCTTACATCTCTAATCATTATCTCGGTCTCTTCTCCTATCTCAGTATCTATCACCATAATAGTTTTGACCTTAATTTTCTTTGTCTTTGGCTCGGACACCTGCCACTTTGTGATCCAAATACTTTTCTTCCTAATCTACATCAGACTCATACGATCTAGAAAAAGATCCATGTGCCCCCACTGTGTTCACCTTTTCAGCCATCATTGATGCAAATTGTTTTAAAAGTAGCATAATAACAGTTTTGAGTTGTGCAACTTCTGGTGCTACCATGTCATCACTAGCTCTTTAGTCACTTGCTACCCCAATAGCATATGTACCAGCTCCTCTATCAGCCTCAATTATCCCATCCTTGGATAGTGATAGAAATCTCATCTAATATCTCTTGGGCTATCTCCTAACGTAGATACATAAGTGAACCTCCAGATATTGTGTCTGATATTTCCCTAGATCTAACATTCAAGGATCTATAAAATATCTCCAACAAATTTAATCCTGGAATTCTGTGATAAGGTACCATGATCAACTTTTTTTTGAATCGAAACCACGCTTCATAAATAGACTCTGCAGGTAATTGCCTAAAATTATAGATCTTATCTTTCAACTGTAGCATCCTAGAAGGAGGGAGAAATTGATTTAAAAAATGTCTTCACAGCTCATGCCAAGTCATGATTGGGCCTCTAGTAAGTTCTCTCAGCCATAATGATGCTTTACCAGTCAATAAAAAAGGGAACAATCGTAATATCAACGCTTCCTGATCCACCCCTGGAATGGTATATAAAGTATATATCCCAGTGAAACTGGCTAAGTGCATGTTTGCATTATCTGTTGTTACCCCTGAGAATACAGCCATAATATTTAGAACCTTAATCATTGCACTAGTAATATCAAACTTCACATTCGGGGGTAACTCAGGTGGAATAATGGATCCAGTATCAGTAGGCTCTATATACCCCATGTCTTCATCCTCATCATACAATGGTAAAAATTGATATGCAGGTATAACTCAAGCCCTTCCACCCCTATATCTCTCCTGACCGCCATCAACGGCTACACGTAGATTAACTATTAGTCTTATCCAAACGAGCTGTGCTTGTTGGGCTAACCTAGCTTCCTCAGCCACTCTTCTCTCTTCTGCTACCTCTGCAAAAATTTCTCTGTCTATCTATCTTCAAAATTTAATGGATCAATAGGTGGAAAAGAAGGTACAATCTAAGGGTCTTAAACCTCAGTGGGGACACCATTATGAATATGCTCTGCCATCATTAGTGGTGTATGTAGAATTTTGTCAAGCTCTAGATCCAATGGGAGTAAGGGATTGCCTCTACTCCTAGTATTTGGTATACACCATCATATACCAAATCAAGAAAAGAAAATAAAACCCACAAACATCACCAACTTCAATCAATAATTCACACCGTCCTCCCCGACAATGGTGCCAAAATTTGATGCCGCCCAAAACTAACCTATGAAGAAGTATGTTGTGATTGATGTCATATATATTAATGCAAACCAGGTTGGGGTCAAACCCATAGGGAAAACATTTAACAGTATCTCAAACTTGACAAAATTCATGACCAATGCAGAAAAGTAAATAGGGGTGATTTGAAGTCTAAAGTAACAAGTAACAGAACTTAAATGCTTGAGTGTGTAAACAATAGAAGACGAAAACTAGGACAATATTCCCCCTGGTTTCTCAACTATGTAAGCTTCTCGTACTTAATCCACCTACCCTCCTTCTCTGTATGCAAAGTTGACAAGTTATGTACTATCAATCATCTTGTGAACATATTGATAGATTTCACCCTTTACCTTGTGAATCTCAAGGTGTTGCCTTGCTGTCCCTAGTCTTTAACCTCAGTACAACTCCCACCATTTG
Organism: Capsicum annuum; assembly: GCF_002878395.1. NCBI lineage: Eukaryota > Viridiplantae > Streptophyta > Magnoliopsida > Solanales > Solanaceae > Capsicum > Capsicum annuum. The sequence continues at coordinate 74,883,326 of NC_061114.1, forward strand.
AGTGTCAAGTTTCTTAGACAAGGGTTGGTAGCCTCAAATCACTATTGAAATCTCTTTTTACCAATTTTGAACTCCCTGGTGAGGACGTTCTTGAATACAGGCAGTCCCCAAGCCTCTCCAACAACTTAGGTTCAATAAATAGGAAGAAGCTAGCAATTCATGCAACAATAGTTAAATAGATGAACCTCCTATTTTCCTTACGTAGCTAATCCACAAGGATTCATACAACCCTAGTAAAAATTAGGCACTCATGTTCATGCAGCATTCCATGATAATCAATAAAGAACTCATGTAATTTGTTGCACAATAATGAAATAGAGAAATTCTAAGGTCTCTAATTGAATAAAAACCTAAGATTTCAAGAACAAAATCCCATTGTTCAAAGTATGCTAAAAGTATCAAAAGTAATGTAAAAGTGCATATCCTAATAAAGGAATAACCCTTAGGTATTATAGTATCTCAAAAAAATAAAGAAATCCTAATAAAAGGAAGTGTAGTATAAGTTGGTACTCATTATGACTCGTGTAGTCTACTCGTAAGATCTCTTTACGATTCGTACGATGCTAATCATAGGCATTCGAGTGATTGATCTACAAGGCTTTAAATTTTGTTATCCTTACAATTCATCACCACGAGTTGTAGTCAGTCCTTATGACTTGTGGTCTTCACTCGTCATCACTTGAGCCTTAGACTTTTAGGACTTTGAACACTGGTCTCTTTATGAATTTTCACTATGAGTCATAATTTAATCTTATGACTCATGGTCGTCTATGACTTTACCTCTGAATCTTAGCTTTGGATTCTTCTCTTTATACGACTGCTCCTCACGACTTGTAGTGACTCCTTATGAGTCATGAGTATTCTACACTTAGCTTCTTCTATTGACTTTGGCTACTATTTTGTTCATGAGCAAGGCTATGAGTCGTATGATGACTTGACAACATGCAGGCAAACTTGTAAGCTGATCAGACTTCAATATATTTATAGTTTTTTCTTCCATCATTCATTCCAAGCCACTTCCTTTCTGAATTCCCTGCACTCAAGCAACAAACACATCATATCCCTCAAATAACCTAAGTCCAAGCATAAATTATTTATTTTAAGCATCTAATATGTCGTGTTTCCATGGAGCATCAGCTGCACGAACCAGAGATATCATAAATGACCGGGGACTCCCTTGTACCTTTCGCCCTCTACGATACATATATACAAATATACACTTGGGGATTCCCTTTACTCCATAAGTACATTTTCATCAATACCAACCTTCATGTCGATAAATTTGAGTTTCCAGTATCAATCCATCGAACTCACGCCTTCACAGCTAGCTAAAACAACTCCCATTTTTGACAAATGAAAACATATAACACATAATCCAACTACCAATTTCGGGAGTCAAACATATAGCATTATTAAGTGGTATCGCCATACCAATAATAGCTTGCAAACAATTTCATTAGCCAACACTTAGGGGATTCCCAAGTACCCCATAAACTTCTTTATTAAAATCACTTATGGGATTTTTGTGTTCCCTACAAGGTTTTAAAATCAACCTTACCTATTTAACCATTTATTCTACGCATTAAGTTCAAGAAAAAACCAAACAAAGTAATAATGCATAAGCTAAATTCAAGTATGCAAGTGGGTTGAGGTTGTACCTATTTTCATACCAAATAAATTAATTTGGGATTCCTTTGGACCCCTTTTGCATCTACCATTCCCATGCACTCAAATGGATTTGCGAACCATTCAGTTAAAGATAATAGTTCCATAGATACCATGGAAAAGTATTTAAACAATTTATTTTAAAAACCCTCAACCCATAGTTCAAAACCCGACATCAACATCTCATAAACAATACTTTAAATCACATACTTTTACAAAATTGACGATGAGGAAAGAGTAACATGCCTGAAATACCAAGAAATTTAGAGAAGAAGGCACCCTTAGAACCCTAGATGACCACTTTCTTTACAACCCTAGCCTTAACTTAAACAACGATTTTGAGAGAGAATTTATTAGTGTTTTGTTGGGAATGATGTGATAATGAAGCCCCAAGGAAGGCTTTAAGTCAAGGGGTATAAGGGTTTATAGTGGGAAATGTCCAGAGTGCTCTCAACTTAAAACCGAAAAAGTGTTTCCTTTAACTATAAGTCAACCATGGACTCGTTACCACACCTTATGACTCTTCACCATGAGTCGTAACTAAGACAGTGAATAAGACCCCATACACTTTCGACCATGCGACCCGACCAACCAACCCATAATGAGACCTTATGAATTATAGGGTCTAGTCATAGTCAACACAGAACCTAAATTGAGGCTTACACTAGAAACCCTAGATTTTACCTTATGACTCATAACATATCCTTACAGCTCTTAGTGAGCCACTCGTACTCAGATCAGAATCAAGCCATAAAATTTCATGATTTTGTTATGACTCATCCTAAAGACTCATCATTCATCTTTATGACTCGTTCCCTAAAGTTGTACCTAGAATAGAAACTTCAACACCCCTTACTGTTTACCTTATGATTAGGGTCACCTGACCCGTCAGGACACCCTATGACTTATTGGGTCAAGTCCTAACCAGGGTAGTGAGCTCAAAGGTTAAGGAATTTTCAAGGGCTGAAAATCTTGGGTGTTTCATGTTGCTTCCCAAGTCACTCCCTGAACTAACTAATTCTTTCATAAAACTTTCATTAAAGAGACTTCCTTATTCCTTAACCCTTGAACCTGATGATCAAGAAGTTCAACTAGGTCCTCCTCATAGAACAATCCATCTTTCACCCTAATACTTTCTATGGGCACTACCAAGGATGGGTCTCCAATATATTTCTTCACTATGGACACATGAAAAACTGGGTGAACGGTGTCTAACTTTGGCAAAAGATCTAGCTCACAAGAGACATCTGTAATGCACCTTATGGTCTCATCGAATCAATGTACCAGGGACTAAGTTATTCTTTATTTTCCAAACCTCATCACTCTCTACATGGTTAAGACCTTCAAAAATACGTAATTACTAATAGAGAACTTTAGTTCTCTCCTCCTAACATCTACATATGATTTATGGAAACTTTGATTAGTTTTGAATCTCTCACAAATCGACTGAACCTTCTTCAAAGTTTTGAGGATAGAGTCTTTCCAAATTAAGGTAACCTCACCAACTTTAAACCACCCTATAAGGGATTTACACCTATTCCCATATAAAGAAAGTGTCTACTTAAGTACTAACATGGTAATGGTTATTATAAGCAAACTCGATTAGGGGTTGATGATTATCCCAATTCCCTTATAAGTCAGTCATTCAAGCTTACAATATATCTTCTAGAGTTAAGATAGTACGCTCAGCCTAACTATCTGTCTGAGGATGGAAAATGGTACTAATCTTACTTTTGTACCAAGACCCTTCTGAAATGTCTGCCAAAACTGAGAAGTAAACTAAGTACCTCAATCTGAGTTGAAGGATAAATAAATCTCAAAGAGCCTTAATAACGTACAAATATACAACTTAGCATAATCTTCAGTCATATCTAAGATCTTAACTAGCAAGAAATGAGTTGACTTGGTTATTTGATCCACGGTGACCTAAATCAAATCATGTTGATGCTTACTGGAAGGAAGTCCCATGATAAAATCCATATTAATAACCTCCCACTTCTAAGTAGGGACGTCAATATCCTGCAGCGTACCTCCTGATCTTTTATGTTCAGCTTTCATTTGTTGGAATTTGGATACTTACCACAAACTTTACTACGACCCTCTTCAGACCATCCCACCAGTAGGCCACCCACAGATCGTGGTACATCTTCATGGCATCAAGGTGAATTGAATACTTGGAACTATGAGCATCCTCTAATATCTTGTCTCTTAACCTATAAATATTAGGAACATAGAGACGACCCTGATAGTGAAGAATGCCAACTTTTCCTTAGTAGACAACCTCCACCTTTTGCTAATGGACTATAACCATTAACTGACTAAGTATAGGATCATCACATTGTCTTTTCTTCGCCTCTGCTATAAGAGATGACTTTGAACCATTTAGAACCATCAATCCACCATCATCCATATAATGTAAATAAACTCCCAATTGAGCTAATCTATGCACTTCTTTGGCCAACTCCTTCTTTTCAACATAGCATATGCTACCCATAGATATTCTAATCAAAGCATCATCCACCATATATGCTTTACCCAGATGAAGAGCACATTCATGTCATAATCTTTAGCAATTCTAACAACCTTCTCTGATGAATATTGAACTCCTTCTATGTGAGCACATATTGGAGACTCTGATGATCAGCGAAAATATCCACATGTACTCCATATAAATAATGTCTCCAAATTTTCATGGCAAATACAACTGCTCCTAATTCTAAATCATGATTCAAATAATTCTTCTCATGATCTTTAAGTTGTTTATAGAAATAAGCTATCACTATTCCTTTTTTTATCAAAATGCATCCTAACCCAACTCTGGAAGCATCACAATACACAACAAATCCATCTAACCCATCTAGTAAAGCTAATATTGGTGCTGAAGTCAATCTATTCTTCAACTCTTGAAAACAAATTTGGCACTTACTAGTCCGTTGGAACTTTACTTCATTCTAAGTCAACTTGGTCAATTGTGTAGATATTGAGGAAAATTCATCAACAAATCTCCTTTAATAGATGGCTAAGCCCACAAAGTTCCTAATATTGGATAGAGTAATAGGCCTAGGTCGGTGCTTCTCTGAGCCTATTTTTAAGTGTCTATATAAATACCTTCACCCAAAAATACATGTTCCCAAAAAAATAAAGGACTCCAATCAAAATTCACACTTAATAAATTTTGCAAACAGCTAGCGATCCTTGAGGGTATGCAATACTACTCTCAAATAGTTTACATGTTTCTCTTTACACCGAGAATAGACAAGTATGTCATCTATGAACACAATGACAAATATGTCCAAATACTGTATAAAATCCTAATCATTAAGTCCATAAAAGTTGTTGGAGCATTAGTCTAAAAGATATAACCATAAACTCAAAGTGTCAATACTGAGTTCTAAAAGAGGTTTTCGGGATGTCACATTCTCTGACTTTCAACTGATGATATCCTAACCTGAGATCAATTTTCAAAAACCAGCGAGAACCCTAAACCTCAACAAAAAAGTCAATAATTTTGAGGATGGGATACTTTTTCTTGATGGTGACCTTGTTTAGCTGCTGGTAATGTATACACATTCTAACAATACCATCTTTTTTTAGATGAATAGTACTGGAGCACCCCACGGAGAAACACTGGGTCTAATGAACCACTTATCTAAGAAGTCCTTAATTTGTTCCTTTAACTCCTTAAGTTTTATTAGAGATATCCGGTAAAGAGGAATAAATATTGGTTGGGTATCCGAAAAAAGATCAATCCTAATTTCATTTCTATATCTAGAGGTACTCTAGGTAGCTCATCTAGGAAGACTTTAGGAAACTAATTGATTACATGAACTGACTAGAGGGCTGAGGTATCAGACCCGGTATATTTAGCCCAAACTAGGTGGTTGATACAACACCCTTTAAAGATTAACTTTCTAGCCTAAAATTAGGAGATAAAATGACCCTTAAAAGTTATCAAAATACCCTCCCGCCTTAGGATTGACTCATTAGGAAATTGAATTTTTATAATCTTAGTATGGTAATCAACTGAAGCATTGTATGTATGAAGCTAATCCATGCCAAGGATGTAACAACCTGAAATCACCTCCCAGGACGTCACACGGTGCTTAAGGCTACAAGTAGCTCTAAGCTAACCCTTTGAGCCTGCTTCTACTAATAACACTCATTTCAAGATGAAATAATTCAAACACTAGCATAGTTATATCATATGAAAGGAACTACAAAGAAAATGCGCGGTCCAAACGATCACAATACTAGAAATCTCAACACAACCACCATTTGATAACTAGTTTGACAAAGTCTCTACTAATCCATGAACTAGACAGCCATTGGGACAGGTCCCCAACTGACTCGAAATGAACTAAAAGTAATAACATAGTCTCTCAAATGTTGAAATGTCTGATGATAGGTCCTCGAACCATAAGGACTCACCACTGTAGGAATATAGACAGAGGTACTCGGAAGTCACTGATGAGGTTGGGACTAAGAACCTGAACCTACATTATAAGACAATGTATCACATAGACATATATATGGATCAGCACTTGGGAATGTACTGAGTATGTGGGGATGCATGCATTTATATAAAATAAAATCAATACTCTTTAATCAAATCATGCATGCAATAAGTAATGACTCACATGGCTTGAATAAGTATAAAATGTAAAGCTTATGAATCATGTAGAATGGAGCATGTAACACAAATCTTGTGAGTCATTATACTTTCAACTTTGAAATTTATACTCTTCTCTTATTCTCATTACTTAAGGCTAAAGGAAACTTTAAGCAATACTTTCAACTCATGCATATGTCTCATAGAGATTAACACTTCTTCAATGCTCAAGAACTCATAACTCTTTTGAACTCAAATACTTGAAATTCGAAATCATATAACTTTGGAACATACTTGAAGGCATTTCATACACATTAGGAAAATATCACATTTCAAGCTTTAGGGAAAAATACTCATATCAAGGGAAAATATTTTAGTTTTAAAGGAAAATTTCTCATATCAATGGAAAATAATTTAGTTTAGGGAGTTTCTATTAACCAACATAAACCATGCGAGCTACATGGAGTCCAATGTCTTGTCCTCCTAAGGAAGAGACCTCACGTTGGGGAGAGGTGTCATACTCTTGCCAGGGAGTATAACCTAGGTCCAGTGATCACTAAACAAACTCTACCTCAGGCCCAATATCAACTCGGCCTTAGGTCTAATGATAATCATAAACTCGGCCTCAGGCCCAACCTACGGTGGCACGTAGTTTAGGGGTAAGAAACCATAGTAACTTACCAGCTCAGTGCTAAATACTACTCCCTTTAGATTATCTGTGCTCATCTCATAAAAATCTACTTTAGGATAGTCTCATGGTTCAATAAGAACCCAATAATCAAATATGTAATCTCATGTAGTAGAGTGGATTTCAAAACTCAATCATTAGGTTAAAACATTTCTCAATAATCTCAGAATACTCAAATCATGGGTGCTTATAGCACAATAGTTCATAAAATCTCAAGTCTCAAATAGGGCTTAATAACCCATAATTCAATCTCAAGTTAGAACTCATCAAAAGCATAATAGATACCATATAGATTCATAACTCAAGTAGAAATCTGGAAATTTCAGGAATTTATCTCAAAATCTCAACATACTCATATACTTCAATGTTTCAAACATTTCAACTATTAACTTCTCAAGGATTAAAATCATGGGATATAGATCCAGCTGCAATTTCTCAAGAAAACATGTAAAAATCATGTCATTAGACTCTAAATTCAAGGGAAACATCAAAAGCTTGCAACCAATAACAATCGGTGAAAAACCCCAATTCAATTTCATGTAAAATCTCATAAGTTGCAGAGATTTGTAGTTTAAATAAGCCTTTGGGCACAAGGGTGAAAGGATTACCCTTTTTCAAAACCCCACATACCTTAGATTATAAAATTGGATGAAAAAGCTTGCTCTAAACTCTTCTTCTTACTCTTGAGAGGGGGTTCTTGGAACATTTGAACTTGGGGAACTCAAAGCTTAACTCAATTTGTAGAATCCATGGTGAGTTTTTGGGTTTCTTGGAGAAGGGTTTTAGATTTGCTCTTGAGGGAGAAACCTTAACCTTTGGATGTTTTGGGAGATAATGAGGCTATCAAGTTCATTTGGAATATATATCTGGTTGATAAAAGAGTGGAAAAGACCAAAAATCCCTTTTAAAAATAAGCTAAAAATACTGAATGGGGTCTGAGACTATCAGAGCGATGATTCATTGCAAGTCTGACGGTCTAATGGGTCATTCATCACACGATGACCAGAAAAGAGACATACTGCCTCGATGCAATGGTCGGATCAACGGTCCATCGCAAGTTCGATGGTCCATTGGATCGTCCATCGCTCGATGGACAAGATGAGACCACACTGCCTTAGTAACGACGGTCTCAGCGATGGTCCGTCATAAACTTAATGGTCCGTCGTCCTGGCCGTCACACTTGGGTCGGGAAAGGGAGTTTCTGCCTTGTTTACAATGGTTCGAGCGATGGTCCATCGCAGACTGACCGTCGCACTTGGGTCGTTCTGAAAAATCTCAATAAAATGGCCATAACTTCTCACTCCGATGTCGAATTTGGATGAAATTGGTATCGTTGGATAGCTAATTCAATTCTTTACATAAAAAAAAGTCAAATTTTAGAAAATTCTATATAGTTTAAATACCAATCACTTAGGAAGTATCTTTTCAATCTTTTAGGGCTGGAATTATACTTTACTTGACACGTTCTAAAGCCTGGACTACGAGGGAACTTTGTGCAGTCTTACAATATCTCCCCCTTGGAAACATTCTTCCTCGAATGTCTCTAGTTAGACTAGGAACACAGGAAAAAAAAGAGTACACATAGCAGAAGCAATTTGCTAAATGGCTCAAAATCTCTCTAACCTCTTGAATACCTTAGATATTGCAAGAACTCATGCAAGAATAGATACATAGCTGAACTTTAGATTAGAAGGGTTGGATTAAGAAAAAATAATACATTCGGATAGATCCAAAATCAGAAAAAAGTGGTGCGGATACTTGGCTCATATGTCTACTTCTACCTCCCAAGTAGTGCTCTCAACTGACTGGTTCTGCCACAACACTTTGACCAAGGGAACCTCTTTGTTCCTCAGTCTATGGATCAGAAAATCTAGGATCTCAATGGGAATCTCATCGAATGAAAGATTGTTCTGAATATCAGCACTCTCTGAAGGATCTACCACAACGGAATCACCAATATGCTTTTTAAGCATAGAGACATGAAAAACAGGATGAACAACTGACAACTCTGTGGGCAACTCAACCTCATAGGCTACTTTCCCAACACGACTCGAAACTCTATATGGACCAACATAATGGGGACTAAGCTTTCCCTTTTTACCAAACCTCTTTACCCCTTTCATGAGTGAAATCTTTAAGTATACCAAATCACCTACCTCAAACTCAAGATCTCTTCTCCTTACATTGGCATATGACTTTTGATGACTCTGGGCGATCTTCAACCTCTCTCTAATCAACTTAACTTTCTCCATAGCCTCGAACACTGCATCAAGCCCAATCACAGCAACTTCACCCACTTCAAACTAACCTATGGGTGACCTACATCTCCTACCATAAAAGGCCTTAAATGGTGCCATCCCGATGCTAACATGGTAACTGTTGTTATAAGCAAACTCTATCAATGGCAAATGCTCATCCCAACTACCCTTGAAATCAAAAGCACACCCCCGCAACATATCATCTAGGGTCTGAATAGTCCTCTCAGCCTGACCATCTATTTACGGGTGAAAAGAGAAACTCAAAAGAACTTGGGTACCAAGACCCTGGTAAAATGCCCTCTAAAATTAAGAAGTAAATTAAGTACCCCTATCAATGATAGATAAGGGAACTCCGTGCAGCCTGACTAACTCCCAGATATACAATCTGGCATAATCCTCTGTTGTATAAGATGTGAGCATGGGCAAGAAATATGCAGAATTAGTCAGCCTATCAACAACAATCCAAAAAGAATCATGATGATGACGCGAAAGAGGTAACTCGGTCACGAAGTCCATATTCACCACCTCCCACTTCCAAGTGGGTATACCAAACTCTTGCATCACACCACTAGGTCACTGGTGCTCTACCTTAACCTGTTGGCACGTTGCACACTTTGTTACAAACCCAGCTATATCCTTCTTCATGCCATTCCACCAATTGATTTCCCGTAAGTTGCGGTACATGTTGGTAGTGCTGGGATGAATGGAATACCATGCACCATGTGCTTTAGCCATAATCCTCTGCATCAGATCATCAACATATGGGACACACAATCTACCCTGCACTCTCAACACGCCATCTCCCTCTTGGGAGAAAACCTCTACCTTTTGGTCCTTAACTGACTCCTTCAGTCTGACCAAACTAGGATCTCTGTCTTGTTTCTCCTTCACTTCCGAAACTAAAGATTATTTGGAACTACTCTGCACCAAATTACTTCCCTCAGCTGAATCAAGCAGCCTAACACCCAATCTAGCAAAATAATGCACATCATAAGCTAACTTTTTCTTACCTTCCTCTACATGGGCAACACTACCCATAGACAATCATAGAATCTGCCATTACATTGGCCTTGCTCAGGTGATACAACACACTTATATCATAGTCTTTTAACAACTCCAACCACCTTCTCTGCCTAAGATTCAACTCCCTCTGAGTAAACACATACTGCAGGCTCTTATGATCAGTAAACACATCAAAATGAACACCATAAAGATAGTGTCTCCAGATTTTCAAACCAAAGACCACAGCAGCTAACTCAAGATCATGGGTTGGGTAATTCTTCTCATGCAGCTTTAACTGCCTAGAGGCATAAGCTATGACCTTACCTTTTTGCATTAACACACAACCAAAACCAATTCTAGAGGCATCACAATACACCATAAAACCATATGTACCATCTGGCAAAGTCAACACAGGGGCTAAAGTAAGTCGAGTCTTCAACTCCTAAAAACTCTTCTCACAGGAATCTGACCACTGGAACTTAACTTTCTTTTGGGTCAACTGGGTCATGGGAGACACAATAGAAGTGAAACCCTCAGCAAAACGGCTGTAGTAGCTAGCTAGACCTAAGAAACTCCTAATGTCAGATGGGGATATAGGTCTAGGCTAATTTCTTACAGCTTCTGCCTTTTGGGGATCAACTCTAATACCCTCGACTGAAATAATATAACCCAGAAAGGCTACAGACCTTAGTCAAAATTTGCACTTGCTAAATTTGGCAAATAACTGGTGATCTCTAAGAGTTTGTAAGACAATTTTAAGGTGGTTTGCATAGTCATTCTCATTATGGGAGTACACAAAGATGTCATCTATGAAGACAATGACAAACATATCGAGATATTTCTTGAATACTCGGTTCATAAGGTCCATAAAGGCTATCGGGGAATTGGTTAGCCTAAAAAATATGACTAGAAACTCAAAGTGACCATAGCGGGTTCGGAAGGCTTTCTTTGGAATATCAGATTCCCTCACTTTAAGTTGATGATAGCCGGATCTAAGGTCTATCTTGGAGAAATAACTTGCACCTTACAACTGATCAAATAGGTCATCAATTCTCGAAAAAGAATACTTATTTTTGACTGTGACCTTGTTAAGCTGACGATAGTCAATGCACATATGCAGAGAACTGTCTTTCTTTTGCACGAATAAAATAGGTATGCCCCAAGGGGAAATACTGGGCGTAATGAAACCCTTTTCTAAAAGATCTTTGAGTTGCTATTTCAACTCCTTATGCTCTGCAGGTCCCATACGGTATGGCGAAATAGAAATAGGATAAGTGTCAGGAAGAAGGTTAATCTCAAATTCTATCTCTCTATCAGGAGGTACCCCTAGGAGATCTTCCAAAAAAACATTTGGAAACTCATTAACAATATCGACTAATTAAATAGTTAGAGCCTTAAACTTAGTGTCTTTGACTCTAACTAGGCGGTAGATGCAACATTTGGATATTAGCCTTCTGGCTTTGAGATAGAAAACAAAATGACTCTTGGGAGATACCGAACTCCCAGACCACTCAAAAGCTGGTTCATCAGGAAATTGAAACTTGACCATACGGGTATGACAGTCTATAGATGCATAACAAGAATGAAGCCAATCCATACCCAGAATAAGGTCAAAATCCACCATGTCTAACTCTATCAAATATCCAATTATGATTCTATGAAGAACAGTAACGGGATAATCTCTATACACTTATTTAGCAATAACTAACGCCTCTACGAAGGTGGAGACTAGGAAAGGCTCAATAATCTTTTTGGGACTCATTTTGAAATTCACAGCTACAAATAGGGTCACATAAAAGAGACTTGACCTAGGGTCTAACAACAGATAAACATCAAAACAAAATATGTGAAGCATACCAGTAACAACATTAGGAGAGTCCTCCTTCTCCTGATGGGGTGGTAAGGCATAGAATCTATTCTGGGGCTAACCGCCAGTAGTGCTAGATAAAGCACCCTGAGCAGGGGTGGGATGGGGTACAGGAGATGGTGCACTAGTAGCTGGTACCTGAGGTCGGGCATCTCTGTTTCTCTGTCTAGAATAAGGAAAATCTCTAAGTCGATGGGCCTACTTGCCACAACCAAAACAACCCCTCAGATCTACAAAACACTCCTCGAGATGACTCTTACCACACTTAGCACAAGGAGGATAACGAGGCCTATTACCAACACTATTCTGTGACCTAGATATAAAAGATCTGCCCTCTTGCTCCTGTCTGCTTCTAGGCGTAGGAGCACTAGCTGATGAAGGCGCTGGCATAGAAGGACGCCTCTAAAACTGAGGGTGGTTCCCTCCATGGAACCTAGGCTGGATATACTTATACTGCTCAAGTTTAGCCCTCTTGTTACCTTACTCAATCTCTCTCCCTAATCTTATCCACCTTTATCTACTGGGCATGCATCATCAACCTAGCCAGATCTATATCCCTATGCAGCATCGCAGTCCTACACTCCTTCAGTACTAACCCAGAAACACCGATCACAAACTTACTTATACTAGCTTGGGTGTCAAAAATCAAATTAGGAGCGTACTTGGCCAACTGATTGAACTTCAAGCAGTACACCTTAACAGTCATGGATCCCTGCCTCAAGTTTATAAGCTCCTTAATCTTTGCCTCCCTCATCTCAAGCAGAAATAACTTGTCCAAGAATGTATTTTAGAACACCTGCCAAGTCATAGGAGCAGAATTATCACCTCTACCCCTCCTCCATGATACAACCCAGTCATAAGCAATGTCCTTCAGCCTGTAGGATGGCAACTCAACACTTTTTTCCTCAGAAACAAGCATTACCTACATGATCTTTCTCACCTCCTCAAGGTACAACTGTGGGTCCTAATCTACCTTAGACCCATAAAACTCTGGCGGATTCATCCAGATGTAATCACGGATATTAGCCCTGGCTACATAACCTCCTAGCTGATTAGCAACTGCAGCTTAGTTACTGGCCTAAACATTGGCGGTGACTGCTTGGGCTAAAGCCTGAAAGGCCACCCAAAACTCAACATGAGATACCATCTCATTCAAATAAACAACAGGTGGGGGTTGTTCATCATTGTTTCTATGGACATTCACTCTTCAGAGAGGAATTTTCTACAATAAAAGGGCACAAATTATTAGATGAGAGGGACAACTGTAGACATAATAGAATTCAAAAGAAAGAAATAACTTTTCCTAAACGTCTTATAGCCTCTTGCTCATAGATGTGTCGCGCTACATATCGATGATTAAGACTCTACTTAATGTGGCTTGTCAGACTCCCTAGGACTCCTTAAAACCTTAGGCTTTGATACCAAGTTTGTAATGACCCAAAATCACCTCCTGAGACGTCACACGGTGCTTAAGGCTACAAGTAGCCCCAAGCTAACCCTTTGAGCCTACTTCTCCTAATAAAACTTATTTCAAGATAAAATAATTCAAACACTAGCATAGTATATCATATGAAAGGAACTATGAAGAAAATGCTTTTTCCAAATGACCACAATACTGAAAAACTCAACACAACCACCATCTAATAACTAGCCTGACAAAGCCTTTACTAATCCTTGAACTGGAGAGCCATTAGGACAGGTCCCCAAGTGACTCAAAATGAACTAAAAGTAATAACATAGTCTCTCAAATACTAAATATCTTATGATAGGTCCTCAAACCATGAGGACTTACCACTGTAGGGATATAGACAGAGGTACTCGAAAGTCACTGATGAGGCTGGGACTGAGCACCTAAACCTACATTATAAAATAATATAGCAAATAGACGTATATATGGATCAGCACTTGGGAATGTACTGAGTATGTGGGGGCGCATGCATTTATATAAAAAAAAACATCAATACTCTTTAATCAAATCATGCATGCAATAAGTAATAACTCACATGGCTTGAATAAGTATAAAATGTAAAGCTCATGAATCATGTAGAATGGAGCATGTAACACAAATCTAGTGAGTCATTATACTTTCAGATTTGAAATTTATAGTCTTCTCTTATTCTTATTACTCAAGGCTAAAGGAAACTTTAAGCAATACTTTCAACTCATGCATATGTCTCATGGAGAGTAAAACTTCTTCAATGCTCAAGAACTCATAACTCTTTTGAAATCAAATACTTGAAATTCGAAATCATATAACTTTGGAACATACTTGAAGACATTTCATTTATGGTAGGAAAATAGCTGATTTCAAGCTTTAGGGAAAAATACTCATATCAAGGGAAAGTACTTTAGTTTTAAAGAAAAATATCTTATCTCAATTGAAAATACTTTAGTTTAGGGATTTTCTCTTAACTGACATAAATCATACGAGCTACAAGGAGTCCAATGTTTTATCCTCCTAAGGAAGAGAACTCGCATTGGAGAGAGGCATCATACTCTTGTCAGGGAGTATAGCCTAGGTCCAGTGATTACTAAACAAACTCGGCTTCGGGCCCAATATCAACTCTGCCTTAGGCCCAATGATAATCATAAACTAAACCTCAGGCCCAACGTATGATGGCACATAGTTTTGGGGTAAGAAATCGTAGTAACTTACCCGCTCGGTGCTAAATACTATTCCCTTTAGATTATCTGCTCTCATCTCGTAAAAATAAACTTTAAATAATCTCATGATTTAATAAGAACCCAAATTAAATCTACAATCTCATGTAGTAGAGTGGATTTCAAAACTCAATGACCATTAGGTCAAAACATTTCTCAATAATCTCAGAATACTCAAATCATGGGTGCTTATAGCACAATAGTTCATAAAATCTCAAGTCTTAAGTAGGGATTAGTAACCGATAATTCAATCTCAAGTTAGAACTTATCAAAAGCATAATAGATAGCATATAGATTCATCACTCATGTAGAAATCTGGAAATTTCAGCAATTTATCTCAAAATCTCAACATACACATATACTTCAATGTTTCAAACATTTCAACTATTAACTTCTCAAGGATTAAAATCATGGGGTATAGACCCAGCTGTAAAATATCAAGAAAACATGTAAAAACTATGTCATTAGACTCTAAATTCAAGGGAAACATCAAAATCTTACAACCAATAACAATGGGTGAAAAGCCCAAATTCAATTTCATGTAAAAACTCATAAATTGTAGAGAATCGTAGTTTAAATAAGCCTTTGGGCATAATGACTCTAAACTCTTCTTATTACTTTTGAGAGAGGGTTCTTGCAACCTTTGAACTTGGATTTCTTAGAGAAGGGTTTTGGATTTGCTCTTGAGGAAGAAACCCTAGCCTTTGGATGTTTTGGGAGATAATGAGGCTATCAAGTTTGTTTGGAATATATATCTGGTTGATAAAATAGTGAAAAAGACCAAAAATACCTTTTAAAAATGAGATAATAATATTGAACGGGGTCTGCAACGGTCGGAGTGATGGTCTGTCGTAAGTCTGACATTCCGTCGGTTTATTCATCGCACGATGACCAGAAAAGGGACATACTTCCTTGATGCGATAGTTGGACCAATAGTCCATCGTAGGTCCGATGGTCCATCAGATTTTCCATCGCTCGACAGCCAAGATGATACCACACTGCCTTAGTGACGACGGTCTCAGTGATGTTCCATCACAGCCTTGATGGTCCATCGTCCTAGCCGTCGTACCTAGGCTATGAAAGGCAATTTTTTCCTTGTTCATAATGGTATGAGCGGCGGTCCATCGTAGACTCGATGGTCTATCAGATTTTCCATCGCACCTGGGTGGTTCCAATAACTCTCAGTAAAATGGCCATAACTTCTCACTCCAACACCGGATTTGGATGAAATTGGTATCGTTGGAAAGCTAATTCAATTATATACATGAAAAAAAGTCAAATTTAAGAAAATTCTATATGGTTTAAATACCAATAACTTAGGAAGTATCTTTTTAATCTTGTAAGGTCGGAATTATACTTCACTTGACACGCTCTAAGGCCTGGATTACGAGGTAACTTTGTGGGGTATTACAAAAAATGACGTCAAAATTAGTCATCTTTAATTCTACTAAATTTTTTTGAGGTGACCTTATGAAGGATCATAATAGGGCACTTTCTATAGACTTGTCTAAAAATAACTGAACCTCCACCAAAGGTAGAAATTGTAAAAAGATCAGAAAAACTTTTAGGACTTACCTAAAAATTTTTAGCAATAAGTGGGGTTACGAAGGAGAGTTTTGACCTTGTATCTAACAGCACATAAGAAACAAGGTAAAAACCTCAAAATGTACCAATTACCATATCTTCAGAGATCTCCTACTTTTGGTAAAAACATAAAGCATAAAATAGGTTCTGAGGCTAACTGTCACCAGCACTGGATGATGCGCCCTGCTGCTGAGCTGGATGACCCGATTGAGCCTCTGAAGTAGTTAACTGATACTGAGGGCGAGTATCTCAATTTCCTTGCTTACTCAATAGGCACTCTTTAAGCCTTGTCCTAGCTTACCACAACCATAACAGCCATCTCTACCCATTATTCACTCACTCAAATAATTTCTACCACACTTTTTGTATGTTAGATTAGTTTATCCTAATGAAATGCTTCCCATAGAGCTAGTGGTCAGTGTACTACCCCGTTGTTCCTTCTAAGTCTTGGGTGCGAGAGCTCTGGTTAAAGATGGTGTGAGAGCAGATGAATAACTCTAAAACTTAGAATGATTTTTCCCTCTTGACTTATGTTGATCATACTCAAACTGTCTTGACCTAGTCTCTTTGGTCTCCATTTCCTATTCTTTAAAATTCTCAGCCTCAACCTGTTGATCATGAGTTATCATTCACGAAATGTCCATGTCCCCAATCATCATGGTAGTCCTACACTCCTTGACCATCAAGTCAGATACCTCGCTGACAAACTTACTCATACGAGTGTAGAATCTGACAACAATGCTGGTGCATATTTAGAAAGTTGTGTGAACTTTAAGGAGTATTCTTTGACGTGGAACCCTGCCTGAGGTTCATGAACTTCTCCATCTTAGCCCTCTTCATCTCACGAGGACAGAACGTATTTAGAAATGTTGTCTGAAATATATTCTAACTTATTAGAGTTGCATTGTCACCCTTGCCTTCCTTCCATGAGGTAACCCAGTCATAAGTAGTATCCTTTAGTTGATAGGATTCAAATTCCACACTCTGCACTTCTTTGACATGCATAATCTAAGAGATTTTCTTTACCTCATTAGTGAAAATTTGTGGATCCTCATTCACCTTTGAACCAAAGAACTCTAGTGGTTTTATTTTCATGAAATCTCTAACTTCGGCTATAGCTAAGTTGCCATTTTTTGAATTATAACTGTTGTTTGTTTATTACCTAAGTATTCACAGCTTGATCTAACACCTAAAAGGCATCTCAGAACTCAACATAAAAGACATTTTCATTTAAAGGGTCTACAAGTAGTGGTGGGGATGGTTGGTCCCTATTTTTATGGGTGTAAGCTTTGTGAGAAGTCATTCACTTTCACGTGAAATCATTAGTTAGAAAAAAAGATAGATAAAACTTTGAAGCATGATAAATATAGAGATAACATCAAAGCACGATAGAGATCATGAAAGAAGGGATAGTTCTTAATATATTTTGTAGACTCTCGTTCATAAGTGGCACACTTTACACCTATGATTAAGACTCTACGTAACATTGCTTTTCAGACTCCCTAGGACTATTAAAATCATAGCCTCTGATACTAAGTTTGTAATGCCATGAGACTACTCCTTAAATGTCACATGGTGCTTAGGACAACGAGTAGCCCCAAAGTTAACCCATGATATCTAATCAACACTGAACCATGACAAATATACTTAAAATATGAGTGGGAGATAAAACTAAATAATCTAGATTAAAGTGGGTAAACAATCTCAACAAACACTATAAAATAAACACCAACTAAAACTCATGAAAATTTAAAAATGATTGACCAGTCTTGACTAGCCTCTAAGCATACTAAAGAGACACTGGGAAATACCCAGTCGATCCAAACTAAAAACATAAAGTCTAAGCAAAAACACCACCAAATTATTGAAATAAAGCATAATCTAAGTCCTCAAAACATGAGGAATCACCAACTAATAGGAGGTAGGAATTGGTTATTGTGGTTAATTGTGTTGTTGAGGATGAACACCAGAACCTACATTCTGAAATAATATAGCCAAACAGACATATATATGGTTAGCATTTCTAGAATGTCATGAGTATATGGGGGTGAATGCAATAAGTAAAAAGTTGATATAAATTAAAATCACAAAAAATATGAATGTTAAGTGTATACAGACTTCCCAAAGTCATGAATAAACTAAGATACTATAAAGTATAAATAGTAAAGGAAAAATTTTGTAAGATTAGTGAGTTGTTATACTTATTTTTGGAAATCATATCTTTTGTGGGAAATTCTTATAATCGACATAAATTATATGAGCAATATAAAGTCCAATGTCTGAACCACATTGAAGAGGGTTGCTCCTTAAGCTGTTATCAATATAGAACCTTAACTGGAGTGATCACTAAACTAAGACCATTTGGGTAAGGCATATACTCTCAAGCAAGGATCCCTCAAATTACGGTGGCACTTAGCTTCTAAAAATTGGGATGAGCTTAACCCTCCTCCCCTCGGTGCTAAATACTACTCCTAAAATATACTAGTGCTCATACTATATGAAAGTTCACCTTAAAGTAAGCATATAGGTTTATAAGTTTGAAATCATTCATGCTTATATTGCTAAATTGTGTTCATAAGTAACTTTGTGAATTTTATATCATGTCTGAGATCATAAGATCAAAACTTAAATCGTAATCTTGTTGTAATAGTTTGTAATCTAAAATAGTAAGTCTGAAATTCTTGTAAACTGAGTGAATCATGCTAAAATTATATATATATGCCAACTCATAAAATTTTATGTCAAAATACTAACACTCAATTCATAAGACCAATCATGGCGTAAGAACATGAGTAAATATGCATTTTTGTAGTAAATGAAGTTTAAACCATAAGGAAGCATAATAATTTCAAAAGCATGGAAAGTGGGTATGAAACTTAATTATCAAATTCGTAAATTGATATAAAAACTGAGTTTTTGGGCACAAGTATGAAAGGTAACCCTTGTTCAAATCCCATATACCAAAACTTAGCAAGTTTCTTGAAGGAAACTTGAATGTAGAGTCCTTGAGATGGGAATTTAGGGAGAAATCATCCTTTTTGTATTCTTGAGAGTTTGAAAGGAGATAAAATCATGAATTTTTAGTTATAGGTGATAGAAAACATTTAGTATTAGCTGTAGGACCAATTAGGACCTATAAGACCAAATTACCCTTGAAGGAATAAAAAAGTAGGATTTTAGCATTGTCACGATCACTGGTGTATCACGCCCTTATCACGCCAAGAATGTGGTTTGAAATACCCTTATCATGGCAACCAACAAGTATTTAATGCCCTTATCATGCCAAGCCACTATTTTTTGCATCTGGTTGTGCCTTGCTTTCGTGGCACAGCCTAAACATGAAACCTTACTGTTTCAAAGTTCCCTTAGGCCACGAAACTCATTCCAAAAATTCTGAAATACTTCCCAATGGTTCTATTTACATTCTTAACCATCATTCAACCTTAAAATTTCATTAAATCCCTTGGGAACTATAAAAATAATCATTGAATTTAAAGGGGACAAACATTGAACGAGCATAAACTGCAAGTTATAATATTCTTTGAAACACCAACCTAAAATTTATGTCATAAAGCTCTTCAAATTTGAGATAAATATCCACATTGTAATGATCTTCAAATATAAGGTAAAACCTTCAAATTGATAAGATCTTCAAATTTGAGCTAAATCTTTATGTCACAAATCTCATCAAATTAAAAGCTAAATTTTTAAATCGTGAAGCTCTTTAAATTCGAGAAAAATCTCTAAGTTTAAATTCTCCTCAATGCACGAGCCTAAATTATATGTAATAAAGCTCTTCATATTTGAGCCAAATCTTAAAGTTATAAAGCTCTTCAAATTCGAGCTAAATCTTTAGAACTACATTATGACTTGACCCTTTTCACTAGGTATATAGGCGCTTAGAGTTTCATTCTATGTTTAGTCATATGAGTGCCAAAATATACATGTTCCTATTTGATTTGTCATATGAAAATTAGGTCTACAACTACTCATTCATCTAATTTTTGAATTTCACTAAATATTATTCACTTGACGGGGACAAACATCTAGCAAAAATAACCTTCTTCAATTGGAGTTGAAGTCCTCAAATCCTCCTAGTTAGTAAGTCGAAGATCTCAAAGTCTCCAAACTTGCAGGTTGTTGCCTCAAATCTATCAAGTCCATAAGTTGAAGTATCAAATCTATCACACCAATAAGTTAAAATCCTTAAAGTTTAGCAACTCTGCAAGTTGAAGTTGTCAAATTTGCAAAATCTACACATTAAAGTCTCCAAATCCACCAAGTTTGCAAGCTCAAATTCCAAATCGATCAAATTTGCAAGTTAAAGTCATCAAAGTGTCCAAGTCTTCAATTTGAGGGCTCCTACATTTTCGTGCCTTAAGGTAGACAAATTTATCCCTTTGTATAAGAATCTCTAAATTTTCATATATCCAGGTGGACAAATTTGTCCCTTCGCATCTTAATCTAGACTTTCACAGATTTATTCTTAAAAAGAATCTCTAAATTCCCATGCCTTAAGGCGGCCAAGATTTGTCCCTTTGCAACTTAGGCTGATTTTTCATGAATTTATTATTAAAAGATTCTCTAAATTTTTAAGCCTTAAGATAGATAAAATTTATCTCTTCGTACCTTAAGCTTACCCTCATGAACTTTGTTTGTTGTGAGACTATCAAAAATGAAGAAGAAAAATAATACAAAAGAAAATAAATAGAGAAAAGAGGATATTGGTGTCAGGAAAAATTGAGTTGACTTTGAAGAAATATTTGAAGGAAATCCATAAAACATTTAGACGTGATTTTCCTATTGGTTGTAAATATTGAAGACTTCTTTCCAACAGAATAAGCCACTTGTAATATCAAAATTTCCACACCTAGATATGATTGTTTTTGTGATGTCATGCAAACCTAAAATTGTTAACGTACCAGCATGCATGGATAATTTCAAAAAATCTATCTATAATGATTCTGAAAGTGTTAAAATTTATATTTTTGATATCTTGCGGCTTCAGGTGTCTAGTTTCCTCAAAATCAATTGGATCGTGATTTTTGTACTCGTACTTTGAGAAATAAATTCTTATGGTGTGTCACACAAATTTGAAATTGTTTGCTCTTCAAAATGTAAATTTTATTTTGTAATAACATCTTAGATGATCTCGATAATATTAAAATATGAATTTCAAATATGTTGCAAATCTTTGTGACTAGTTCAGGAGAATTAAGTTTCTTGTGATTTTGTCATTCCTATAACAATATATGAATGTTATACCACTAATATGTTAAGGTATGAATAACCACAAAAATTAAAGAAAAGAGAAGAAGCTATGTTGTATTGACCTCTTTTATAGTGGCTCACATCATCCCAGTTGATGAAAAACTAATATAAATCATGCATCTATTTATCGATGTTAAATATCGACTAAAGGATATTTGACTTAAGTAACTCAATAATATATTATCTTTCTATTTAAGTCGGGTAACTATTTCCATCCACAATCATTGCAAACAAAAAGTTTTTCTGGTAAAACATGAAAAATTACAAAACAAGGGAAGGCCCTGGCAATTTACTGTCTGTGTAATATCCTAGGTTTTTGCAACTCTAAATTTTTCTTAGTAATTATGCTTATTGCTCAGGTTACTACTCAAGTGATGAGTCGTGAAGACTCACACGAGTCATATAGTGTCACTTGTGGTCTCACCAGTGAGTTGTATAAGTTTGGTCCCTTGATAACGAGGCCATGGTACAATTTTTCAGGTCATGTGATGAGTCATTAGGTGTCACTCATCGCCAAAATAGTAAAGGCTACCCAAAAGTCTACCTTGGTCACGACTTGGTCCTTACCCATCGTAGGGTGATGTCATGAATCATAGGAAGGGACTCATAACCATGACAGTAAAGGGTCTGGATTTGGGGTCTCAGTCCACGAGTCTGGTGATGACCTGTAGCCAGTGACCACGAGTCATTACGTTATCCATAGCGACTGGGAGTAATGATTCCTACACAATTTTGGTAAGGGCATGGCGGTCATTTTCTCTTATCCCACTACTATTCCACAACATAAAACATTCCTTTAGCCCTATTTCCACCCATTTAACATATAGAAAACAGTCTCTTCTCTCTTAAATTCCTAAGTCAAGACCAAAGTTAAGGTTTTAAGAAATTGTTCATCTAAGGCTCAATTTTGGTTTCTCTTCTAATTTTTTTAGTATTTTTAAGCATGTATCTCATCTCTAACTTGGTTTTCACAAATGGCAAGTGTTTAGTCATTGTTTATATGATTTTAATATGTGGTTTTTGAATAATGGATTGAGGGTTTTGAATGATTGTTACTTGGTTGGTTTTCCCATAGTTTTGAAATTATTATTCATATTTCATCTTATGGTTATTGAACTAAATGCTTTCATGGGTTTGGTGAATAGGAAGGGGGTCATGGCATTCCCCTATTTTTATTAAACTTGGCTTGAAATTGGTATTAACCTCAACCCATTTATAAATATGGTTTTGGAACATGGACATATTTTTTATTTAACCCACTTTTGAAACTATTGTATTGCATAAAAGATTAATAGAACATGAACGGTGTTAAATAGCCTTGGTGGCCATGGATTAGTTTTAAATTGAAACTTAGGGGTTGTGGATTCCCCCAAGATAATTGATAAATTAAATAGCATAGTGGGAATTGACATGCAAGTTTAATTAGTATGACAATACCAAACAGTAATTGCCTAAATGTATAGCTCCTTATTTAAATGGATGGGTTACATAAAAATATTTTAATTGGGCTTAAAAGGGGTTGTGTGGATCACCATGGAAGGTAGAGGTCCCAAAGGGACCAATACTGGAAACCACATTTACCATCATGGGGGTTTTTATGACCGTTTGCATAGTTCACACTTAAATATACATTTTGGATTGATTAGGGTCGAGGCATTCCCTGACCCATCCTTAGATTTTCCTAGTTCATGCAAATAACATACACTAGGACCTTTTCAACAGGATAGCTGAACCCATATATCTTGTGAGTGCCCTTAGGATGATTAGAGCTACATGGTCCAGGTTAATGGTTTTAATGTTAATTCTTAAACCTTGTTCCCTATCCCAGCAGCATGTATATATGTATATTTGCATGTATGTGAACATGTACATTGAGTTTGGATTAGATTTTGAAATGGCATTATTTTATCCCTTTCCTGAATTACATGCTAGCTCTTACCCCATAACCGTCCCCGGATGTTACATCATTTCATGATGTGGGGGCCTAAGGTTTTCTTCTATTGGTTTGTGATATGTTAGGTGGTGCGATCATTTATTGAATTTGCAGTGAAGTGGTGAACTTTTATCTTTCAAAAAGCTTGCTCATTCCACCTATTTCATTCTTATTTTAGAATTAAAGAGTTGACATTAACATTATTATTGTCAATGTTACTGTCGTGGTTGGGGGAACGTCTTGAACTAGAGTGATATTCGGGTTTGTTTAAAGGCATTTATGGACATGTATGGGTTGGATGATGTTGTTGACTCTTAGAGTTAATTCTTGAGTTACATTAATTGTTTTATCTTTATTTCCTATTTGTCTTCTACTTTTTATTATTTGGATTATATTTGGTATGTATAGGCTATAAAGGTGGTCTCCGACCCTTGGTGGGCTTGAGATACCCGTCACTACTAGGCCCGGGGTTGGGTCATGACAAGCTTGGTATCAGAACATAGGTTCAGGGTCGTTGGGTGTCCACAAAGTCATGTTGAGTAGAGTCCTTTTCTATGGATGTGTAGTGCACTAAACTTAAAAGGATGAGGCTACAAGGCATTTAGGAATGTTTCCCTTTCTTGTGTTCTATTTTGGGCTATAAAGTCTGGTGTCATGAAATTCCTTAACTCCTAATTATCTCAAGTTTTAGATTATGCCTCCTCAAATATACAATGTTCATAGGAACTTCGCCAGGCCCTCTGTCCTATCTGAGGACAATATGAATAGAACTCTCCTTATTTATGAAGTGCAAACTCGCTAGGATCCCTGCTCCTAATTGTATTGCCCCACAAAGAGTTCCATCAATTTCCTCTAGTCCTACCCCATTTCATGACACTTATATCTCTAATGTAGAGTTCTATTGGTCTATTTATCTATTTACTCTATTAGTGTTGTTGTGATTTCTTCTGAGGTTACCCGAGTTGGGTAGTTTATGAGGTTGAATCCCCCAACCTTTACGGGATCTAAGGTTGAGGAGGATCCTCAAGGGTTTATTGATGATATGGAGAAAATCTTCAGGGTGATGCATGCTACTAATGTAGAGGGTATAGAGTTTGCTGCATATTAGTTGAAAGATATGGCATATCAGTGGTATAAGGAGTGGGAGCAATTGAGAGGTAATAATGTTGAGCAAGCTATATGGGAGAAGTTCTCTGGTTCCTTCCTTGATCATTTATTTCCTCTGGAGTTGAGGGAAGCTAAGGTCTAAGAGTTTATGAACTTGAGGCAAGGCAGGATAAGTGTAAAGGAGTATGCCCTAAAGTTCCATCAATTGTCTTGTTATGCTCTAAAGTCGGTATCTAGGATGAGAAAGTTTGCTTCGGGCTTGTCTCATGACTTGGCCTTAGAGTGTAAGGTTGTGATATTGAACAATGATATGGATATTTCCAGACTTGTGATTTATATACAGCAGGTTGAAGATAAAAAGAAGAAATTAGCAGAGATGGGAGAGAAGCAGAATAAAAAGTTCAAACACTTAGAGTAGGGTGCAAATCAGCAAAATAATGAAAGAGACGGCGGCCAGTGGTCTAAGAAAAAGAATTGTGGGAGTTTTAATTCATATCTGTGGCTAGTGCTACTTATCCCAAGTCATCTAGTGATCGTCGTTTTCAATATAATAATGTTCCTAAGGCACAGAGTGCTTAGTCTCTGGCTAGTGAACTCAGTCAGCCCCACCATATCTTTCTTGTAGATTCTGTAGACAGCTTTACTAGGATTATTATTATAAAGGGAGAAACCAGTGCTTTAATTGTGGCCAGTTGGGTCACATGCAGCGAGACTGTCTTGCGGATAAGGTGGCTACTAGAGCTAATAGGGTCCCGGTCACTACTTCATCAACTCCTACACTAAAGGGTACTATATCTGGTACTGGCACTAGCCAGAATTACCTCTATGCTCTTTTTGTCCATTAGGAATTCAAGAAATCTCCTGATGTTGTCACCAGTACATTACAACTTTTCTCTCGTGAGGTTTACTGTTTACTTAATATGGGGTCTATACATTCTTATATGACCCCTTATGTGGTTATGCATTTTGTTTTTAGTCCTAAAACTATTTTCTAATCTTTCTATATGTCTACTCAGGTGGGTGATTCTGTTGTGGCTAGAAAGGTCTACAGGGGTTGTGTGGTGTCTATATTTCATAAAAAGACCTTGGTGGCATTGGTAGAATTAGATCTGGTGGATTTTGATATTATATTGGGGATGGATTGTCTTCACTCGTGCTATGCCTCTCTGGACTGTAGGACACGAAGGGTCAATTTTTATTTTCTTAATGAACCAGTATTAGAATGGAAGGGGGTTCCTTAGTACCTAAAGAAAGGTTTATTTCCTATCTTAGAGCTCTGAGGTTGATATCCAAAAGGTGTCTATACCATCTAGTTTGGTTTTAGGATTCTAGTTCTAAGGATCCTTCTTGGCAATTTGTCCCTGTGGTTAATGAATTTCCTAAAGTGTTTCCCGATGATCTTTCTGGCATTCCTCCCAATAGGAAAATAGACTTTGGGATTAATCTTTTACTGTATATCCATCTTATTTCTATTACTCTTTATAGAAAGCTCCGACAGAGGTAAAGGAGCTAAAGGAGCAATTAAAGGATCTTCTTGATCAGGGATTTATTTATCCTAGTGTTTCTCTGTGGGGTGCTTCTATACTTTTTGTGTGTAAGAAAAATGGGTCCTTTTGGATATGCGCAGACTATCAGCAGTTGAATAAGGTTACCATGAAGAATAAGTATCCTCTTTCTAGGATTGATGATCTTTTTGACTAGCTTCATGGTGCTAAAGTCTTCTCTAAGATTGATCTTCATTCAAGTAATCATCAGCTGACGATTAGGGAGGAAGATATTCTCAAGTTTTCTTTCCAAACTTCGTTTGGTTATTATGAATTTCTAGTTATCATCCAGGTTGACTAATTCCCCAGCTGCTTTTATGGATCTTATGAACCAGCTATTTGGACAATTTTGGATCTATTTGTTATAGTGTTTATCAATGAAATCTTGATGTATTCTAAGAGTGAAGAAGATCATGTGAATTACCTCCAAATTGTGTTACAAACTCATAAGGGTCAATAGTTATATGCAAAAAAAATTAAATGTGAGTTTTAGTTGGATGTTGTGATCTTTTTTGGGTATGTTATTTCTAGTGAGCAGACCAAGGTGGATCTACAAAAAGGTTAAGGCAGTTAAGAAGTGGCCTTAACCCACAACTCCAATCGACATTCGAAGCTTTTTGGGCTTGGCTGGGTGTTATAGGAGGTTCGTAGAGAGTTTCTCATCTATTGC
This sequence comes from Capsicum annuum, assembly GCF_002878395.1. Lineage (NCBI taxonomy): Eukaryota > Viridiplantae > Streptophyta > Magnoliopsida > Solanales > Solanaceae > Capsicum > Capsicum annuum. The sequence goes on from NC_061114.1 coordinate 74,910,185, forward strand.
TGGTCCATTGACGCAGTTGACTTTAAAAAAAGGTAAAGTTCTTGCGGTCCAATGCTTGTGAGGGTATTTTTGAGATGTTGAAGGATAAGTTGACTTCTGCACCAATTCTGACCCTGCCTAAGGTTACTGATAGTTTTGTAGTGTTTTGTGATGCATCCCATGTGGGATTGGTTTGTTTTTTGATGAAGCGTGGTTGGGTTGTAGCTTATGCTTCTAAGCATCTCAAGTTTTATGAGAGGAACTACCCCACTCATGATTTAGAGTTGGTGGGTTATGGTTTTTGCTTTAAATATCTGGAACTATTACCTGTATGGGGTGTATGTGGACATCTATTTGGATCATAAGATCTTGTAATATGTGTTTACCTAGAAGGAGTTGAATCTTAGGCAGAGGTGGTTGATTGTGTTGCTAAAGGACTAAGATATGAGCCTTCAATGCCATCTAGGTAAATCTAATGTTATTGTTGATGCTCTCAGAAGGTTGTTCGTGGCGAGCTTATCTCATATGGATGAGGTAAAGAGAAGATTGATGAAAGATGTTCACTGGTTGGCCAACTGAGGAGTTCATCTTTTGGACTCTGGGGATGGAAGGGTAATTATGCAAGAAGTGGTTAAAACATCTATTGGCGTTGAGGTGAAGTAGAAGCAATATTTGGATTAGAAGCAATATTTGGATTCTATTCTTTTATAGATTAAGGATAGTGTGGGTCAATAGAAATTTATAGACTTTGAGATCAGTGGTGATAGTATTCTAGGGTATCAAGGTAGGTTCTGTATTCCTGATATTGATGGGCTGCGGGAAAGGATTTTGACTAAAGCTTATGAGTCAAGGTACACATTTCATCCAGGTTTGACAAAGATGTATCATGATTTGAAGGAGATTTATTGGTTAAACTACATAAGATAGATGTGGCTAACTTCGTGGATAAGTTTATGGTTTCAGCAAATGAATGTTGAACTCTTGAGGCCTGATGGTATGTCTTAAGAAATAGAGTTTCCTATGTGGAAGTGGGCGATGTTTAATATAGATTTTGTTATGGGTCTCTCGCAGTCTCATAACCAGTTTGATTCGATTTGGGTCATTGTGGATAGAATGACTAAGTCTTCTTATTTCTTACCTGTGAGGACTACCTACTCCCAGAGAGGATTATGCTAATAGGATTTTGCTAAGCTATTCAATAAAGAGATGGTTAGATTTCATGGTACTCCTGTTTCCATTATTTCAGAATGAGGTACGCAATATTCTTCTCACTTTTGGAATTTGTTTCACTAAGGTTTGGGAACTAAGGTGAACCTTAGCACAGCGTTCCACCCTCAAATGGATGGACAAGTGGAATAGACTATTCAGACCTTAGAGGATACGTTAAGGACTTGTGTGATTGACTTTAAGAGGAGTTGGATGGATTACTTACCTCTCATTGATTTCACATATAACAATAGTTATCACTTTAGCATTGGAATGGCTCCTTTGAGGCCCTCTATAGTAGGAGGTGTAGATCTCCTATTGGGTGGTTCGAGGTTGGTGAGACTAGGTTGTTTGGTCCTGACTTAGTTTACAAAGATATGAAGAAGGCGGTGATGGTGATTAGAGAGAGGCTTAAGACTGCCTAAAGTCACCAAAAGTCTTATTCGGACTTCCCAAAGTCGCCAAAACTCTTATGCGGATGTGAGACAAAGGGAGATTGAGTTTGATGTAGGTGATTGGGTGTTCTTGAAAGTTGCTCCTATGAAGAAAGTGATGAGGTTTGGGTAAAAGGGGAAGCTCATTCCCCATTATATTGGTTCCAATTTGATTTTGAAGAGAGTGGGGAATGTTTCTTATGAGCTAGATTTCCCTGGGAGTTTGGGTTCCATTCATCTGATTTTCTATGTGTCGAAGTTGAAGAAATACATAGGTAGTCCTTCTTTGGTTGTTCCTTTAGAAGATGTTGGTATTTTGGATTCGTTGTCTTATGAAAAAGTCTCGATTGAGATTTTGGATAGGCAAGTTCGTATATTAAGGACTAAGGATGTGGCTTCGGTAAAGGTTCTTTGGAGTAATCAAAAGATGTAAAAAGCTACTTAGGAAGCCGATGAGGACATGAAGTCCAAATATCCATTCTTATTCCCCGTGTTAGACAAAAGTGTTTGAGGTATGGGTTCCTTTTTTGTTTTGTCGTCTTTAATATTTGTTCATGGTTTTGTGATTGCATTATAGCTTGTATTCTTCTAATAGGTACCTTAACTCCTCATTCGAGGATGAATAGTCCTAGGAGGAGGGGATAATGCAATACCCCAGTTTTTGGAACTTTAAATTCTTCTCAGGAATTGTCATTACTGCTCAGATAATAACTCAGGCGATGAGTCATGATGTAACACCCCGAGAGTACACCCTGGGCATCATATGGTGCTTACAATCCGAGGGACCACAAGCTAACCCATAAGTGGGTACCTGTCGTGACCACTGAATAATAATATCATAATTGCAGAAAACATCTAATATTGCCATAAGGTTTTATCACTAAATCAATACTGAAATATGAATCTATGGAAAAAATGATTGAATCCAATTAAATACTGATAAACTAACATGTCAACTGAAAATTTGAATTCTGAATAACTGACTCTAATGTCTGGAAAGCCTTTAAAATCGACTGACTGAAGATGAGTTGAGGGGATAGGACCTCAACAAACTCTGCTAACTACTGAAATAGAGATATGAAGTAAAAGAATCTATCCTCGAATGATAAAGACTCACCAGTGCTAATGTACTTCTATAGCCTAATAAGGGAAGTCTAAGCGTGGTCCAGGAATTGAGCGTCAGCACTTATGATATAATACATCATAGCACAAAAGAAAGGTATGCGATCAGTACTTTGAATGTACTGGTATACTAAATGAGGTAGGCTGATAGACATGGTTTCATGAACAAAACTAATAATTAACTAAATATGCATGTAAAACATGGAGTACTGAGTATAAAACATGGAATCTGTAGATACTAAAAATATAGAGAATCAGTAAATACCAAGTATACATGACAGTCTGTAAATACTGAAGATACGTGAAAATTTGTGGACACGGGGGATGCATGACCAATCATATAACATGGACTGAGTATAATCTATAAATTGAAATACCAAAAAATACTGATATCTGTATGCTTTGGTCAAGCAACTCTATGACTGCAAACTGAACTGAGACTGTAACTGAGACTATATCTGAGACTGCAGGAGGTATCATCTAACCGACATTCCCTAATTTGAGATAATTGGGGTCCAACCTGTAACCCCAGTTGGAAGGGTGTTAATACCGTGCCACGAGTACTAACGATGGTTGTGTGGATCTGCTAAACTGATATGATGTCCAAAGGACTAAGGGTGTCAAGCCTGAACTGACAGGTGACCCCTGCGAGATAGTCAAGCCTAATCTGACGGGTGATTTCTCTTACCCTATGCTGGCTACGAAGTTCTGTAGTATAGGGACTGCTATAAATGACTCTATCTATCTTATGGGGAAGTCTCCATCCCTACACTCGCTCGGTGCTACATCCTACTCTCAACTAAATGACACTAAAATACTAGACTATTCTGAGTTCATCTGGCTGGTAACTAACTGTTCTAATAATGCTCATCGTATGTTCTAAAGACTATTCTATAATTTACTGAGACTAGACTAAGTAAACAGCTATGGATTTCGGGTATTCACTACCCCCAGGACTCAAAACAATAATAGTAAAATGACACTAAAACTTGGAGATGAAAACATGAAGGCTTTTATTAAATAAATCACTCTTGTAGGCATTTTATCAAACAGTTGTAGTTCATGATTTAAAACAATCATAGGAATGTCATGGAACTTGTAGAAATAGCATGGATTCATCATAATAGCATGAAATCATGATTTAATTCAATAAATAATAATATTAAAACATGAAGGATTGAATAATAACAATACTTTCATGGTAACATGGTATAAAATCCATAGTACATGGAGATTCATGAATGAAATCATAATTTAAAACATAATAACTTGAAAGATTATAACTTGGTGATTAAAATAGGTTACTTGGGCTCCATGGATGAAAGGAATCCATGGATGAACATCTAACATACCTGGAATAGTGAATTTCTTGAAGTTCTGGGTGAGTTCTTAAGGATTGGCCTTGATATTGGAGAGCTAGGGTTCTTGATTTGGGAGAGAAAGCATCTTGATTTGGGGGAAAATAATTAAAACAATGTGTTTAAAAATGTTTTTTTGGGCTTAAAAGAACACCTAGGAGGATTAAAATTAGGGGAAAGGACTATTTTACCCTTGGGTGAAACTTTTAATTTTCATTGAATTTTTTCAAAATGGGAGTCTGGCACGACGCGGCGCTATTGCGCCGTGTCACTAGAAACTGACAACTGGTAACTGGACTGATGGTACAATGCAAAGAAATCACGATGCCCCTTTGATTCTGATTTTCACCATTGGCGCGGTGCGCCATGATCGCGCTACCTCACTGGATTTGGACAATTATGAACTGGGCCTATGGCGCGATGCACCACAATTATGGAGCAACACTGAAAATTGACAATTGCTATTTACACTGAATCTGCGACGTGCTAAGGGTCAAAATGAGAGTGTTTAACGACTAAAACTCTAAATCACCATAACTTCTTATCCTATTATCAGATTTAGGAGAATTTTATATCATTGGAAAGCTAATTGAATTTCCTAGTCAATGGAAGGATCTAAACTAAAAATTAATGAGTGTTTAAAAATTTTATTTATGGATACTCATGCACTGGGACTTAGATTATGCTTGGGAAATACGTGGTATTACAATATCTCCCCCTTGGGATCATTCGTCCTCAAATGAGACTAGTTAAGTTGAGGGAAAACTGATGGACTGACCTTACACACTGAACATGCATATCTAATGCATGGAATGCATGACTGAACTGATTTGTAAATGCACGGTTGACATGAACATGATGTGCAACTGAAACTGAGCATGATAGGGAGAAATCTTAAGAAGATTAGTACCTTATATTGAATCTAGATTCGCGGAGAAAAGATGAGGGTACTTGGTCTGCATATATGCCTCTGCTTCCCAATTAGCTCCCTCAACGTACTGATTTTGCCAAAGAACTTTGACTAATGTAACTTCTTTTTTCCTTAGTCTACAAACTTGATGATCAAGAATTTTGACTGAAACTTTCTCAAAGAAAAGACTGTTCTGAATTTCTACACTTTCTAATGGAACAACTACAGCTGGATCACCAATACACTTTTTCAACAATGAGACATGGAAAATTGGGTGTACTGAGGCTAAATTTGAATGCCACTCAAGTTTGTAAGATACCTTTTCAAAATGACTGAGAATTCTGAAGGGACCAACATATCGGGGACTGAGTTTCCCTTTCTTGCCGAATATCTTCACTCCTTTCATGGGAGAGATTTTCAAGTACACAATATAACTGACATTAAACTCAAGATCCTTTCTCCACACATCTTCATATGATTTTTATCGGCTCTGGGCAGCCCTAAGCCTTTCTCTGATCAACTGAACCTTCTCTAATGCATCAAACACCAAGTCCAGCCCTACTACTGTGACCTTACCTACTTCAAATCAACCAATTGGAGATCTACATCTCCTACCATAGAGAGTTTCAAATGGAGCCATACGAATACTGGAATGATAGCTATTATTGTATGTAAATTCAATCAAAGGAAAGTGGTCATCCCAACTTTCTTTAAAATCAACTACGCATGCTCTCAGCATATCCTTAAGTCTAAATGGTCCTTTCTGCTTGATCATTTGTCTGAGGGTGGAAGGCTGTACTGAGATAGACTTGGGTACCAAGACCCTTTTGGAATGCTTTCCAAAAATAAGAGGTAAACTAGGTACCTCTATCTAAGATGATAGACAAGGGAACACTGTGCAACCTGACCAACTCTCTGAGATAGAGTTCAGCATAGTCCTTGGCTGAAAAAGAGGTATGGGCTGGCAAGAAATGACATGATTGGTCATCCTGTCTATGATAAACCAAATAAAATCATGTTGGTGATGGGTACGAGGCAAACCTTTCACAAAATCATGTTCACTTCCTCCCGCTTCCATGTAGGAATACTATACTCCTGCATGGACCCACTAGGTTTCTGGTGCTCAATCTTAACTTGCTGGCATATAGAGAACTTATCCACAAACTCTATAATATCTCTCTTCATTCCACTCTACCAATAGATCTTCCATAGATCGTGGTACATCTTAGTGGCCCCTGGATGAATAGAGTAATGCGCACCATGGTCTTCTGAAAGAATTTGTTACCTCAAATCATTTACACCAGGCACACACAATCTACCCTGTCAAAGCAAAACACCATCTCCCCCTTGGGAGAAAAACTCCACTTTATGATCTCTGATCGATTCTTTTAGCTTAACTAGACTGGGATCTCTATCCTATTTTTCCTTCACCTTGGAAACTAGAGATGATTCGGCACTACTCTGCACCCATACACTACCATTTGCTGAGTCGACTAAGCGGACACCTAGTTAGGAAAATTGGTGGACTTCCTAAGCTAACTGTTTCTTACCATCCTCAACATGAGCTACACTACTCATGGACAATCTACTGAGAGCATCATCCACTACATTGGCCTTTCCCAGATAATACAAAACACTCATATCATAATCCTTCAGTAACTCTAACCACCTTCTCTGATGCAGATTCAAATCTTTTTGAGAGAACACATACTGAAGCCTTTTGTGATCTGTGAACAAATCTACATGTACCCTATATAAGTAATGCCTCCAAATCTTTAAGATAGATACTACAGCTGCTAACTCAAGATTATATGTAGGGTAATTCTTCTCATAAGGTTTAAGTTGTCTAGAGGCATAGGCTACGACCTTACCTCTCCACATGAGGACATAACCCAAACTTACTCTAGATGCATCACTGTACATAACGAAACCATCTGAATCGTCTAGTAGAGTCAAGACTGGGCTGAGGTGAGTCGAGTCTTTAACTCTTAAAAACTCCTTCTTCTGAGTCAATCTGGACATGGGGATGCAATAGAAGAAAACCCTTCAACAAACCAACGGTAATAGCCAGATAAACCTAAGAAACTCCTGATATCTGATGGAGAGATAGGTCTAAGCTAGTTTCTCACCATCTCAGTCTTTTGAGGATCAACTTTAATGCTATCACCAGAAATAATATGGCCAAGAAAAGCTACTGATCTTATCCAAAATTCACACTTACTGAATTTAGCAAATAATTGGTGAGCTCTAAGAGTCTGAAGTACTATTTTGAGGTGGTCTGCATGTTCAGTTTTGCTACGGGAGTAAACAAGAATGTCATCAATGAAACTATGACGAACATGTCCAAGTACTACTTAAACACTCGGTTCATCAGGTCCATGAAGCCTGTTGGGGCAGTGGAAGACCAAAGGACATGACTAGAAATTCAAAGTGACTATATCGGTTTGGAAAGCTATTTTTGAAATATCACATTCCCTGACTCTGAGCTGATGATAGCTGATCTGAGGTCTATCTTGGAAAAATAGTTGGCACCCTAAAGTTGATCAAACAATTCATCGATTCTAGGAAGTGGATATTTATTCTTGACTGTGACTTTGTTCAACTAACGATAGTCTATGCACATTCTGAGAGAACCATCTTTCTTACGCACAAATAGAATAGGTACGCCCTATGGGAAGACTCTACGTATGATGAATCCCTTATCTAGGAGATCCTTTAACTATTCTTTTAACTCCTTGAGTTCTGCTAGATCCATTTTGTATGGAGGAATAGATATAGGATAAGTATCTGGAAGAAGGTCTATTCCAAAGTCAATTTCCCTTTTGGGAGAAACTCTGGGGAGATCTTCAGGGAACACATCTAGAAATTCCCTGACTACTGAAACTGAATCAAGTTTTAAAGTTTCTGAGTTAGTATTTGACTCGTACAATATGGTAAATACACCCCTTCGATATCATCTTTCTCTCTCTAAGGTACGAAATCAAATGACCCCTAAGAGCTGTAGTACTACCCCTTCATTCAAGGATTGATTCATTTAGGAGCGGAAAATAAACTATTCTGTTTCTACAGTCAACTGAGGCATAGAATGAGTGGATCCAATCCATTCTAAGAATGATATCAAAATCCATCATCTCTAACTCCACGAGATCAACTGAGGTAACTTTCTGAGATATTGTGATCAGACAGTTCCTGTACACCTGTCTGGCTACGATGGAAACACCTACTAAGGTAGATACTGAAAAGGGCTCTATTAGAGTTTCGGGGCTGACCCTAAAGTTGATGGCTATATATGGAGTTACAAAAGAAAGAGAAACTCCAGGGTCTAGTAAAGCATAAACATGTAAGTGAAAGACCTGCAACATACTAGTAACTACATCAGGAGAATTTTTCTTATCTTAGCGGGACTGAAGAGCATATAATCTGTTCGGACGCTGACCATTGGTAGCACTGGAAGTGGCACCCTGCTGAGTCGGGTGACCAGATGGAACTGACAACTGATGGGACTGGTCCTGTTGGCACATATCCCTACCTTTCTAAGCAACTACCTGAGACTCTTGAATCTAATGGAATGGCTTTCCATACCTGAAGTACACATCACTACCTGTTCTACACTCACCCTGATGGTGTCTACCACATTTATAACATATAGGATTTGTACGAGCACTACTAACACTAACCTGGAACTTATATCCTGGGGCCCTATCCCTATTTTCATTTTTGAATTTGTGTACTGGGCACTGGCTTAAGAGGGCGCTAGGGCTATAGACCTCTGATAAAACTGAGGACAGTTACCACCTTCTAACTTTGGCTGATTGAAATTAAAACTACCCATCCTAGCCCTCTTATTTTCTCTCTCCATTTCCTTATTCTTTTTCTCTTCTATCTATTGAGCATGGACCATTAGCCTAGACAAGTCCATCTCACTAATAAGCATTGCGGTCCTACACTCCTTGACCACACTATCAAATATGTCAGACACAAACTTACTCATCTTGGACATGTTATCAGCTACCATATGAGAAGCATATCTAGCTAACTGAGTAAACTTGAGAGAATACTCCCTCATGCTCATGCTTCCCTACCTCAAGTTAATAAACTCTAACACTTTGGCCTCCCTCAACTTCAATAGGAAGAATCTGTCTAAGAAAGTTATGGAAAACTCTTCTCGTACTACAGGCCTTATATCTACACCCTTATCAACTTTCCACTACTTAAACCACGTATGGACTACATCCTACAACTGGTATGCAGCCAACTCAGCACTCTGACTAGATGTCACACCCATAGCATCTGTTACCTTTTGCACCATATCTAAGAATTTTTATGGATCCTCTTCAGACTTGGATCCTGTGAAAGAAGGAGGATTCATCCCGGTAAAGTCCCAAATTCTAGTTGTAGCAGTATTAGCCACTAGGTTGGCTGTAAATCAACTAGCTATTTATTTTGTGTTGCTATAGAATTGGACAGAGTAGTGAACGCAGCCCTAAATTTTACATGAGAGACGTGCTCGTTCAAAGGATTTGCCTGGATGGGTTGAGGGGCTGGTTGATTTCCTGTTCTTCCTTCGTTCTTCTTGGGAGGCATGTTCTATAAACGGAAGGAAGAAATAGATTAAACAGGGAGTTTAACTTGAGCTCATTCTCACTCGCACAACATGATTATTGAAATAAGGGAAACTTTTTCCTAAAAATTCTCATAGCCTCCTATCCATAAGTGTGGCACGCTACACACCCATACACAAGACTCTACTTGATCTGGCTTTCAGACTTTTAGGACACTCTAAAACCTTAGGCTCTGATACCAAGTTTGTAACACCCCGAGAGTACACCCTGGGCATCACATGGTGCTTACACTCCCAAGGGACCACAAGCTAACCCATGAGCTGGTACCTATTGCGAGTATTGAATAATAATATCATAATTATGGAAAAAATTTGATATTCCATACGGTTTTATAACTAAATCAATGCTGAAATATGAATCTATAGAAAAACTAATGGAATCGATTAAATACTGTTAAACTGACATGTCAACTGAAAAATCTGAATGTTGAATAACTAACTCGATTGTCTGGAAAGCCTTTAAAATTGACTGACTAAATATGAGTTGATGAGACAGGCCCCTAACTAACTCTGCTAACTACTGAAATAGAGATATGAATTAAAATAAACTATCCTCGAATGATGAGGACTCGCCACTACTACTCTATTACTGGTAGCCTGAGAAGTGAAGTCTAAGTACGGTCTGAGGAGTGAGTGTCAGCACCTATGATATAATACATCATAGAAGAAAAGAAAGATATGCGATCAGTACTTCGAATCTACCAGTATGCTAAATGAGGTAGGTTGATAGACATAGTTTCATAAATAAAACTATTAATTAACTGAATATGCATGAAAAACATAGAGTACTGAGTAAAAAATATGGAATCTATAGATACTGAAAATATGGAGAATCTGTAAATACTGAGTATGCATGACAGTCTATAAATATTGAAGATACGTGAAAATCTATGGACACTGGGGATTCATGACCAATCATATAACATAGACTGAGTACAGTCTATAAATTAAAATACTGAAAAATACTGATATCTGTATGCTTTGGTCAAGCAACTCTAAGACTGCATAACTAAACTGAGACTGTAACTAAGACTATATCTAAGACTATGGGAAGTACCATCTAACCGACATTCCCCAATTTGAGCTAATACAGATTCAACCTGTAACCCAGTTAGAAGGCTATTAATACCGTGCCATGGGTACTAACGATGGTTGTGTGGATCCACTAAACTGATATAATGTCTAAAGGAGTAAGGTTGTCAAGCCTGAATTGATAGGTGACCCCTGCGAGATATTCAAGCCTAATCTGTGTGTGACTTCTCATACCCTACGCTGGCTACGTAGTTTTGGAGTATAGGGACTACTACTAACGACTCTGCCTATTTGATGGGGAAGCTGCGATCCCTACACATGCTCGGTGCTAAATCCTACTCCCAACTAAACGACACTAAAATACTAGACTGTTCTGAGTTCATCTGACTGGTAACTAACTATTCTAATAATGCTCATAGTATGTTCAGAAGACTATTCTGTAATGTACTGAGACTAGACTAAGTAAACAGCTATGGATTTTGGGTATTCAATTCCCCCAAGACTCAAAACAATAATAGTAAAATGACACTAAAACTTAGAGATCAAAACATGAAGGCTTTTATTAAATAAATCACTCTTGTAGGCATTTTATCAAACACTTGTAGTTCATGGTTTAAAACAATCATAGGAATGTCATGGAACTTGTAGAAATAGCATGAATTCATCATAATAGCATTAAATCATGGTTTAATTCAATAAAAAAACAATATTAAAACATGGAGGATTGAATAATAACAATAATTTCATGGTAACATGGTATAAAATCTATAGTACATGGAGATTCATAGATGAAATCATAATTTAAAATAAAATAACTTGAAAGATTATAACTTGGTGATTAAAATAGGTTACTTGGGATCCATGGATGAACATCTAACATACCTGAGATAGTGAATTTCTTGAAGTTTTGGGTGAGTTATTGAGGATTGGCCTTGAAATTGGAGAGCTAGAGTTATTGATTTGGGAGAGAAAGCTTCTTGATTTGGGAGAAAATAATTAAAATAATGTGTTTAAAAATGTTTTTAGGGCAAATTAAAATTAGGGGAAAGGACTATTTTACCCTTGGGCAAAACTTTTAATTTTCATAAAATTTTTCCAAAATAGGCACCTGGCGCGACGCGACTCTATCGCACCATGTCACTGGAATCTAACAACTGGAAACTGGGCTAACGGTGTGATGCAAAGAAATCATGATGACCTTTTGATTCTGATTTTCACCATTAGCGTGGTGCGCCATGATCACGCTGCCTCAATGGATTTGAATAATTATGAACTGGGCCAACGATGCAATGCACCATTATCACAGAGCAATACTGGAAATTGAAAATTGCTACTTAAACTGACTCCACAATGCGCTAAGGGTCAAAATGATGGTGTTTAACGACTAAAACTTAAAATTGCCATAACTTCTTACCCAATTATCGAATTTAGGTAAATTTTATATCGTTTAAAATCTAATTGAATTTCCTACTCAATGGAAGGCTTTGAACTGCAAAATAATGAGTGTTTCAAAATTTTTATTTACAAATACTGATACACTGGGACTTAGATTATGCTAGAAAAATATGGGGTATTACACATGAAGACTCATCACAAATCATATGGTGTCACTTGACAGCGCCCAAGTGCACACGCAAGTGTACGTGATCTACCAAGTAATATAGGGGCCTTTAATAAAGCCGAATATCGATTCCACAGGGACTTGATTTAACAACGATTTAATTTTAGTTTACAATCTATATTAATTTTGTGCAAAAGTAACCAAAGAAAGAGTTTGTAATTTTGTATATTAAAAAAAAAATAAAGTAAATAAAGTGTAAATTAAAATACTTGAAACAATCAATGGAGAAAATCCCAAGTTTAAAGCACTTTATAAAATCATACTATGTACTAAACTTCATTCGTTAACTTGCTTATCTTTGTTGTTGATTCATAGGGTTAATTGCATGATTATGATTTCTCAACCTCTAATTTCTTACCTAATATGGACATTATAACTACATCGTTGAGCGGGGATGTAATAATCCAATTAAGTGAATTAAAGCTATCATCCTACGTATGAATCAAGTAAGACATCTAAGTACATCCCTGTCCTAGACGCTAAATTTAATTCATTATTTTATTAAATTATAAAAACCTAAACTTTGTTTATTCCCATGTTCTATCTCCCTATTCCCTCTCTCGAGGTCAAAAAGTTGACAATATATGTATTCTATCGCGAATCCTTAAAATAATTAAAATAAGAATAAACAAACAACCAAATATGATAAGAAAAAATTAAACAAATTTAATTCAAAACAACAATAGTACTCATGTTCCTGGCTTTAACCCCGAAAGAAGGGTTTTTAGCCACTCGTAGCCATAATCAACATCCAATTAATTGTATGAATGACTAAAACCATAAAATAAAGCTAAATTAAGGAAATAAAAACCTATAAATAAGTTTTGGTAGCCTCAAAGGCTGTTCCAAGTGATCTAGGGGTTCCAAGATTCTCAAAATGGAGTTTGGGACGTTATATTTATAGTATTCCAGTCATAAACGAACTTGGATTGTGTTTCCACGCTGTTTTCTTTCAGCTTGGCATTATTATCCCGATTTTTTCAGATGACGCGTCGTGCCATGCCATCAAATATCATATTTTGTCACACTTTGTATAATCATGAAAATCCATTATTCAGTGAAATTATGAAATTTACACTCACAGTGACGCGCCACTATTACGGTAAGCCACTATTTTTTGACAATTGTGAAATCTCCTTCTTCCGCGATGCGCTAAACTTCCAGGTCTCAAAAATTAGCAATTGGGCTTGTACCGCGACGTGGTAAAATTGTTCCAAGTCACTGGAAAGTGGCAAATGGGAATTTGAGCCTCTCCGCGATGAGCTAATTTTGTGCTACTCCACTGGAATTCAACCAACGCTATTTTTCGGTTGGCGCAATGCGATGACTTTATAAATGTGAAATTATTCCTTCCAACTAGTCTTTCTGAGCAATGTTCCCATGAATTTTATTCCTTCTATCATAATATATCATCAATGTATCCAATTGCATCCAATTCATCACGATTTGAGCCCTGAAAACACTAATCAAATCTATTAGGTATGGAACATAATTAAAGCTGAATTATACTCAAGAATTCATATCAAAGTTCTCAAAACAAGTCCAAATATGGATGCATATTGGTGCCTTGAACATATAAATATGCTCAAGTTCACGACCCCACACTTAAACTATTGTTCATCCTCAAACAACTCTTTATTCTAAGCATAAAAATCTGAGGTGACGCTACACTTCTACTAAATACAAGACACTCAAGCTAGTACTATAATGACTACATAATATGCAAGTTTCTACACAAAGCACATTACACACAATTGAAAGCTCAAGAACACTACTCCAAAATATCCTAGTCTCAAGAATTGGCTCAATACATGGAAAACTCATTCATATTATTTAATCAAGGACATTATATAAATCATCCATATTCATCAAAAATGTGCCCCTCATAACAAGAGAGTTACCCATAATTCCTCACAATAATGCAATTTATAACATAATGGGCATAAGAATTAAATTATGCTCACTCTCAAAGAATTCACAAGTCACACACAATGAACCATAGGCTTGCGCTTAGTGTAATGCTCCACTAATATTAGAATGATAAACTTAGGATCAATTAGGTCTTTTTTGGGTTGTAATGTAGGCTAAGGGACGGGTAGGAACTATTTGGATACAGTGACTAACCTCTCTAAGTGCTTCAATACACTCATTAAACACTTAAAACAAATCTCGAATAATCAAATTACACTTTTTCATTCACCCATACCTTTTGTTTTTGCCCCATCTCTTTTAAGCATTTTCACAAACACTTGGTGGCCACATAGTTTACTACCACAAGAATGTAATTATTTTTTTTATTTTTTTCACAACCATGGCAATATTTTTTAGCATAAATTATATCACAACCATCCACCACATATCAATTATACATAAATAACTATTACCTTGGGGCATCAACTTCACTTTTTCCTTCTTCAATTTCTCAAACTCCTTACTAAATTAATTTTTCATTAAAGGACCTAGGAGCATTTTTGGATCAAATTATGGTCTATCAAAGAAGGGATTAGGCTACTTATGAGGCTACCAATGAAAAAGCTAAAGTCTTAATGGGGGTTAACTAGGATAATGCTCAAAGGGTAGGAAAATAGAAGGTATAAAACAAGGCTATCAAAGAAATGTCTAGATCATCTCCAAAACCCACACTCTTTATTTAGCATCATACACACACCAAGAAGTTTCTAGACATCATAGGCAACTAAAAATATACAAAAATCTCACACGCACATAGCACATGCTCAACTTAATAAGATCATCATAGACTCCCAACCAAATAATAGCATGAATTCAAATTTAAGCCAAAAAGTACAAGAGTCAAAAACATGAGCCTAAGAGTCTCAAAAATAGTAATTCACACAATCAACATGCTTTTACCAAAAAAAACACTTGCACCATGCAATCAAAATTAGCACCAACAGGAATATCTCACATTCTATCCTAAAAATTTTAAAATAAGCCAAAATTTAGGAATTTCCACCACCCCACACTTAAAAATCTACTTTGTTCCCAAAGTGAATTTAAAAGTAAAAAGATAGAAATACTCACTGAGGCCTCTAGGCTAAGCTAGCAGCATCTTCATATAAAGAAATCTACGGGACCCCACACTTCATCTTTGTCATGATTCAAGCTCAAGTTTATAGTACTCAGACTTCCCATTAACTTGTGACTCAACCAAAAATAAGAACTACGTGAAATAAAACAAAAAATTAAAAAGAAAACATACCTACTTTAACTTGGGTTGCCTCACAAGAAGCACCTAATTTAGTGTTACAACACGACCCAACTCAACTTAACCATATTTCTTTATCTTTTTCCTTACACTTGAGGGCCATCTTCTTATACTTTTCACCTCTTTTGGGTGTGAATTCTCAAGAGCAATAGGTTTCTCAACTTTATACTTTTCAGGCTCATCAACCTCCATCATGTCAAGCTTAAGAGATAGAGTCTTAGGCTACTCAATCAAATAGTTTGAAGAGGTCTTTTGTGGGCTAGCCACCCCACACTTATCCTCTTTAATAACATTGATCATATGTAAATCTTTAACTTGGGATGTAATTATGGGTGATTTGTAAACATCAAACACCACCTCTGCATCCTCTACCCTCATCTTAAGTATGGCTTCTCTAACATCAATCGAAGTCTCTCCGATTGCTAAGAATGGATGCTCTAAAATAATTAGTACCTGTTCGTCTGCCTCAAAATCAAGAATAATAAAGCCAACAGTAATAATAAATTTACCAACCTTAATGAGTATATCCTTAATTATTCCTTCCAGATATGCCATGGAACCGTCTGCTAGCTGTAAAACCACGGTGGTCGATCTAGGCTTTCCTAAGCCTAATTTTTCAAACAGCGATAGGAGCATCATATTAATGCTTTCCCCTAAGTCACTCAGTGCATGGACCTATTTGATCCTAATTTGAATAGGGATAGCAAACTTTCCCTGATCTTTTAATTTCTTTGGGATCTTCTGTGCAATTACCATACTATACTCTTTAGTGAGTGCTATAGCTCGCATATCTTATAGTTTCACCTTCTTCCCCACCACATCCCTCAAGTACTTTGCTTACTTAGGCATACTCTGCAAAACATCTAGCAAAGATAAGTTAATATGAAGTTCTTTGAATGTGTCAATGAACTTTTTGAACAATGCATCCTCCTTCGCTTTAAGTTGCCTTTGAGGAAAGGGTAATGGCAGTGTCTTCTTCTTCTCCGATTCAACAAATTTTTTCTTCATGTACTCAAAATTCTTTGTATTTTCAGCAACTCTATCATTTACCTATTGGTTTACCATATTAGCATCTACCTTCTTAGTTGTCTTTGGAGATTCTTCATGAAGCTTTTTACCACTCCTCATGGTGATTTCCATGACTTTTTTTGGATTTTTTGTATCAGCGGGCAAACCACCTTGTGGCCTAGTATTCATTGCTTGTGATAATTTACCCAACTGCAACTCTAAATTTTTTATGGCCACTTGTTGATTTTTCATGTTCGCAGTCAACTGTGTCTGACTAGCTAAAAGGTGATTTAAGATCTCTTCCGTGTTGTTAGTTGATTGATTTGTTTGGGTTTGTGGCTACTGAATTTGTTGTTGTTATGCGTTCCATGGCTGAGTTTTCCACTTCATATTATAAGCATTACCAAAATTTGGCCTTTGAACATTACCTATTTACATCACCAATTCTGGATTTGAAGAACACATGGCCGTTGAATGGCCATTATTTCTGCAGATTTCACACCAACCTGTAGCTTGTTGGATGGCATTGACTGTGGCTACGGGTTATGGAGCTCCCAATTCAGGCTGTTGAATGATGTGTTGATCAAATTCTGTAGTATAAAAACCTGTGCTGATAAGGTTGTGAATTGGTCAACCTTTAATACACCTGTAATTCTTTTTATGGCACTTCTAGAATATGAATACCAATCTAGATTTCCTTGTTCCATGTAGTTTAGCAATGTGTACAGTTCATCATAAGTTAGCTCCAATACTTGACCACCTATGATGGAATTTGGCAAAATCTTTGTATTGTGATCAAGAGCTTCTACAAAAGTGTGAGAAAGTACCTCATTCGACTGTTAGTAATGTGGACATTCCCAAAGAAGATCCTTGAAGTGTTCCCAAGCATGATATAGATTTTCATCAGGCTTCTGTTTGAAGCTTACTATCTCACTGCAAAGTCTCGCAGTCTTACCTGATGGAAAGAATTTGATGAGGAGCTTTCTAGCTAAGTTATCCCATGATATGATTGAATTGGCTGGCTCCACATTCAACCATATTTTAGCTTCCCCCAAAAATGAATGGGGAAATAGTGTCAGTCTCACATGATCTGGAGTCACCCCAGTCGGAGTGATTATATCAGTAAGCTCAATAAAGGTTTACAAGTGGACTTATGGATCCTCATATGAAAGCCCTGCAAACAGTCCACTGCTAATAAAAAGTTACACCATATTGTGTTTTAACTCCAAATTCCCCCCAGTTGTCGATCTTTGAATGAGGAAGTCAAGTTCATTGGAAGTGGGACTTCCACTTCCCTAACCTTCCTACCAACTGCTTATTGTTGAGCCATAGAAATAGTATTCCCTTGGTCTTCTTTAATTTGAGGAATTCTAGGGAGAAGGATTACTTCTCTCCTACATTGATGGTAAAGTTGCTCAGGTTTCGGGCTTGTTTCTACCAACTCCCGATCCTTTGCCAGCTTATAAAATTAGAAACTTGTCTCTTGTGAACACAAAAACAAGACCAAGCATAAAAACATCAAATAAATCAAAAAAGGAAAACTAAAATAAACAATTGCCAAAATACAAGTCCTCGGCAACGGCGCCAAAAACTTGACAGCGCCCAAGCGCACACGCAAGAGTACGTGGTCTATCAAGTAATATAGTGGCCTTTAAGAAAGTTGAATATTGATCCCACAGGGACTTGATTTAACAATAATTTAATTTTAATTCACAATCTAGATTAATTTAGTGCAAAAGTAACCAAAGAAAGAGTTTGTAATTTTGTAAATTAAAAAAATAAAGTAAATAATGTGTAAAATAAAATACTTGAGACAATCAATGGAGAAAGGGCTAGGGTTAAAGCACTTTAAACAATCATACTATGTACTGAACTTCATTCGTTAACTTGCTTATCTTGGTTGTTGATTCATAGGGTTAATTGCATGATTGTGGTTTCCCAACCTCTAATATTCTACCCTGGACATTACAACGACATCATTAAGCGGAGATGTAATAATCCAATTAAGTGAATTAAAGATATCACCCTACGTATGAATCAAGTAAGGCATATAAGTACATCCCTGTCCTAGACGCTAAGTTTAATTCTTTATTTTATAAAAGAATAAAAACCCAAACTTTGTTTATTCCCATGTTCTATCTCCCTATTACCTCTCCCAAGGTCAAAAGGTTGACAATATATGTATTCTAACGGTCACGAATCCTTAAAATAATTAAAACAAGAATAAACAAACAACCAACTATGATAAGCAAAAATTAAACGAATTTAATTCAAAACAATAGTACTCATGTTCTTGGCTTTAACCCCAAAAGAAGGGGTTTTAGCCACTCATAGCCATAATCAACATCTAATTAATTGTATGAATGATTAAAACCATAAAAGAAAGCCAAATTAAAGAAATAAAAACTTAAAAAGAAGCTTTGGTAACCTCCAAGGTTGTTCCAAGTGATCTAGGGGTTCCAAGATTCTCAAAATGGAGTTTGGGACGTTATATTTATAGTATTCCAGTTATAAACCGACTTGGATTGTGTTTCCATGCTATTTTCTTTCAGCTGGGCAGAATTATCTCAATTTTACCACATGGAACATCGTGCCATGCCATCAAATACCATATTCTATCACACTTTGTATAATTGCGGGAATCCATTATTCAGTGAAATTGTGAAATTTACACTCACCGCTATACGCCACTATCACAATGAGCCACTGTATTTTGACAATTGTGAAATCTCCTTCTTCCACAATGCACTAAACTTCCAGGTCTTAGAAATTGGAAATTGGGATTGTACCGCGACACGGTACAATCGCACCAAGTCACTGGAAAGTGCTAAATGGGAAATTAAGCCTCTCCACGATGTACTAATTTCACGTTACTCCACTGGAATTTGACCAACACCATTTTGTCAGTCAGCGTAACGTGGTGAATTTATAAACGTGAAGTTCTGTCTTCCAGCTTGTCTTTCTGAGCTATGTTCCTATGACTTTTATTCCTTCTATTATTACATATCATTAATGTATCCAATTGCATCCAATTCATCATGATTTGAGCCCTGAAAACATTAATCATATCCATTAGGTACGAAACATAATTAAAGATGAATTATACTCCAGAATTCACATCAAAGTTCTTAAAACAAGTCCAAATCTAAGTGCATATTGGTGCCATGAACATATAAATATTCGCAAGATTATCACTCGTGGTCTCACTAGTGAGTTGTCTAAGTTTGGTCCCTTGATATTAAGCACATGGCATGAGTCTTCAGGTCACGTGATGACTCATTAGGTATCACTCATCATCATAACAGTAGAGGTTGCCCAGGAGTCTACCTTGATCACGACTTGGTCGTCAGGAGTCGTAGGGTGATTTCACGAGTTGTAGAAAAGGACTGGTGACCATGATAGTAAGGGGTTAGGATTTGTGGTCTCAGTCTACAAATGTAGTGATGACTCATAACCAGTGACTACGAGTCATTACGTGACACATAGCGATCGGGAGTTATGATTCTCGCATAATTTTAGTAAGGGCATGGAGGTATTTTTCTTTTATCCTACTACTATTCCACGTTATAAAAAATTCCCTTGCCTTATTTCCATCCATTTAACATAATATAAACACTCTTTTCCCTCTCAAATTCCCAAGTCAAGAACAAATTAAGGGTTTCAATGGATTGGCCATTTAAGTCTCAATTTGTGGTTTCTCTTCTAATTTTCTTAGTGTTTTCAGGCATGTATCTACTCCCTCACTTGGTCTTCATAAATAACATTTGAATAATCATAGTTTATGTGATTTTAATATATGAGTTTTGAATAATGGGTTGAGGGTTTTGAATGATTGTTACTTGGTTGGTTTTCCTATGGTTTTAGAATTATTATTCATGTTTTATCTAATGGTTATTGAGCTAAAAGGGTGCATGGGTTTGGTGAATGGAAAGGGGGTCGTGGCATTGCCTCAATTTTATAAAACTTGGCTAGGAATTGGCATTAACCTTAACCCACTTATAAATTTAGTTTTGTTGCATGGACCTATGCATGATTTAACCCACTTTTGAAGCTATTGTATTGCATAAAAGTTTAATGGAATATGAATAGTTTTGAAAGACCTTGGTGGCCATGGATTGGTTTTAAATATGAACATAGGGTTCATGAATTCCTCCAAGATAATGGATAAGTGGAATGGCATAATGGGAATTGACTTTCAAGTTCAATTGGTATGATGTTACCAAATGGTAATTGCCTAAATTAATAGCTCCTTGGTTAAATAGATAGGTTATGTTCAAATGTTTTAATTAGGATTAAAGGGAGTTATGTAGCTCATCATGGATGGTGGAGGTCCCGGGGAGATCGATACTGGAAACCACATTTGTAGGTGTAGGGGTCTTTAAGACAGTACGCATAGTTCACACACACACATATATATATCTATAGTGGATTGGATGGGATCTAGGCATTCCCTATCCCATCCTTGAAATTTCTTAGTTCGTGCGTCTAACATGCACTAGGACCTTTTCAGTATGGGGAGCTGAAGCCATATAGTCCATGGGTGTCCTTCAGATAGTTAGAGCTACACAGTCCATGTTAATGGTTTTAAAGTTCATTCTTAAACCTTGTTTCCTATCCCAGCATGATGTATTTGTATATTTACATGTATGTGAACATATACATTGAGTTTCAATTAGATTGTGAAATGGCATTATTTTATCCCTTCCCTGTGTTACATTCTAGCGCTCACCCTGCTAACATACTATATCCTTTCATGATGTACAGTCCTAGGGGTTTCTTCTGTTAGTTTGTGCATTGTTAGGTGGTGCAGTCGTCTATCGAATTTGCGGTGAAGTGGTGAGATTCCATCTTTTGGAAAGCTTGGTCATTCCATCAGATATTTTATAATTGAAAAGTTCATATTAGCATTATCATTGTCAATGTCACTGTCATGGTCGGGGGCATGTCTCGACCTAGTGTAATGTTCGGGTTGGTTTAGAGGCTTTTGTGGACATATGTGGATTGGATGGTGTTGTTGACTCTTAGAGATTATTCTTGAGTTACATTAATTGTTTTATATTTATTCTCTGTTGTCTTCTACCTATTATTATTTGGATTATGTTCAGAATGTACAGGCTATGGGGGTGGTTCCAGCCCTCTGCGAGCTTGAGATACCCGTTATGACTAGGCCCGAGGTAGGGTCATGAAAGTTTGGTGATCGCTGTAGTGATGAATTTACCGCTGTAGCGACATTGGTACAGCAATAAAAAAGTGTCGTTCAGCGGTACCATGGAAGTGGCAAGGAGTCGCTATGAAGATGTTGTTGCAGCAAGTAAATCTATTGCTACAGTGACACCCAATAGTGACACCAAGTTTAAACCATTTCCAGGTCTTTTCTAACACTATGATGTCCTATGAATAATTTATTACTCCTATCCCCCCATGTTTTAGCAATTTTGAACCAGGTATACTCAAATTCGTTATTCTAAGTCTATTTTTCACGTGATTTTTGAATTCCTCAATTCATTTGCGCACCATAATGTCTCAAAATACCACTCGTCTTAAGCGATTTCTTACCATGATAACTTAGACTGATCAAGCATGGGTATCCAAGTATTTTATCAGGACCCAAGTGGAAATTAAGTAATACTTCAAATCACAAAAAATTAAGACATGTCTCCAATCACAAAAATGAAAATACCTCAAAATCACACCCAACCCTTACGATCCTCGGATTTTCCATCAAAAGAACTGACCTCATGACAATTTAGAACATCATTTATACTCAAAAAATATTGTCCTTCAAGGCAATAATATAGTCGAACAACAGCAGGTCATATAATGAATACACATAACATTCTATCGTAACACAACAAACACGCTAAAACATAATTATATTTTTGATAAACATAGCCAATCAACTAAAGAATGAGTTATGCTTACTAGAAGCACGAAAACTCCAATATTGACTACATCAATTAACTTACTTCCAAAAAGAAGCACGCATCACTCATTCAAAACATAATTTACAATATTAGCGTACTAGTTTTACACATTTTTGTTGACCTCTACCAGTTAGATTAACATTAATCCACCCTTATGAACATTACCAAGATATCAATTGGGACCAACTAATCCTAATTATGATTGTTAAGATGCCAATTGGACTCAACACGGAGATTCAACACTGAACTAGCACGACATACGAGGAGAAAGTGAGACAAATTCTAGGATGTGTCCTAGCTCCCTACAGCTTTGATGTGGACATCAACATACCAATCCACAGGACCACTCAACATTTTCTCCTACATTGGAAAATTGATAACCTGAGCTATGACACCATCTTTTCGTGATGCAATTTACAAATTAGACAAGCATCTATCCAACTCTAACCTAAATAGGAGAACCATTACCATCCAACCATTTAATGAAGTGTAGAAGATATATTAAAAAGTTTCATAAAATGAATAATCCCTTAAATGAAAGAAAGATCTCCTGCACAAATACATTTATTGCATAATTATATTTTGGAATTAAATAACTATTTCACCATAATCTAATCTAAATCAGTATAAGAGTACTAAGCATTGAAAAAGATAATCCAAGATACGGCATCCATGTAAGAGTTAGATGATAGGATCAACTGAAGAATAATCACTATCATACCTGTAGAAACTTCAACTGACCTGCAGTATGGATACACCCCTAAGTAAAGATATATAAGTCTAATATCAGTATAATCATGCACATTAATACGTATCATCGATGGACCAGGAATAAAAATAAGTAACGACTGCACACAATAGGGGAAAATCATGGCAACAATTAATACTCCAGATAATCGAACCTTTCCTAGCCCATCTCTAATTTCCCTAACTCTTGTCTTACTCCTGCTCTAACTACATCTATGGTCCTACACCCAACACATTTATGACTCACTATTCCACACCTGAATTTACTAACAAGGATACTAGTCTTAACCTCTAGAAATCCATAAGGAATAGATATGGTTAACCCACACCACAGGTATATAAATATACACATATATATAAATCTTGCATATTAGAGTTATGGTCTATACTCAAACCAAGACTTCGTTTATACCCACGTACTTTGGTCCACTACTCATACTTAACATGTCATTTACACAATAATCAACACAATAATTATATATATATATATATGATAATGTAATAGTATGAATGCATACATGCAAGGTATACAAACATATTAGTGTAAGGGGCTCTTAGTATGACATGCATGGGACGAGCTCGGTCCAAGTATCAGTACCAACGTGGTATATGATCCATATAACAGTATCAGTGTGACACTTGATTCATCTAATAGTATTGGCATGACACATGATCTATTTAACAATATCGGTGTGACACCCAATCCATACAACTTCATCTCAATGTACATAATCTAAATCCATTACTTAATACATGATAATACTTCAATAATCTCAAGTATGCCCAAAGGCTACTCACAAGATTCGACTTATAGATATATAAGCATAGAATCACTCAATTTAACATCACACTCGAACAACTCATACTTACCCAACATAATGGTTATACCCACCGGTCACTACCTATAGTTATACCGATTAACAACTATAATCAATGATACTATAGTCTATCTCTCGATGTTTTTCTTCCCTACTACATCCATACCTATTCTATCACGAACAACTACCCCCAACACAACCTCTTACAACTCCGCTCAAACTTAACAAGGACATCTAGGAACTTAAGGACCACATCCTTTCACCCCCATATTATCCTTTACTAGTTCCCTCTTACTTACCAGAAAGCACACTCTGGATCCTAACTCCACGCTTAGCATACTCATAGCCAAACTAACCCTATATCTAACCCACAAAACATTCCCATTTATCAATCTACCTTTAGTTCATGCATGCGTCATACATTTTGATAATTAAAGGAGGAAATATAGGTCAATAACTCATCAAGAAACTTCATCATCTCATTATATTAGTTTTGGTTATATTTCACTTTATCCGAACTCTGTGTCTGTAGTCCTAAAACATGATATCTCCCAACATAACTATCGTGATTACATGCATCTAGCCTAAGTCTGTTATAATTAACTATAACCTACCTCATAGATGAGTTCCACTATTATGGAGAGTAAAGAGTTGTTCTTTAAGTGTCCTACGCTTGACCAATGCATGAAAATCCAGTCAGAAATACTTCAAGAATTGCCCTTTAGGAGCATGGCCTCTGAATCCTCAACATACTAGGCACGGGGTTCACTTGGAGTGTTTATGGGGGGAGAAAATGATATAAGAAGCCTTTATCTCAGTGAGGATTTTAATTAACCTCGACTACTATTGCAGCGATGAAAGTATCACTATAGCAATAGGTCAATAGGCTTGACCCAATTTTTGAATTTTTGGCCTATATTAATTTGAGCCATGATTTTTTTCATGGAATAATTCCTACAAGGTCTAAAACAAAGATTTCTTGATCGAAATATTATTATGGGATAGTTTTAATCACAATGAAGATTTGGGTCGTTACAAGTTTTGTCTTTTCCCCTTTATTTTCCCTCAGTTATGCATATAAAAGGAAACTTTTGTATCCTTATATATACACGTCAATCTTTTTTATAGTTCAAATATACAACCACGAAATTATAGAGTATAAACATTTGGACATTTTAAAAGGATTAAAAATCATCTATGTCTTGTGTATTAATAATTATTTATGATAATTAATGCAAAAATTTTAGTTACTTCATGCAATAAACTCGTACTATCTTCTTGTAATATCTACACATACGTAATTAATTTGTGTTAAAAGTAATTAGTAGATTAATTGAGTAGATAATCTTAGAATACTTAATCCATAATAATATTTAATAATTAATTTATAGAATTTAAAATTATAATATACCTAGATTCATTTTTTTTTGCTTCCCATGGTGATCGCTACCTGCTTTAGAGCATAAGTAATTTAGTTTTATATCATGTA
Organism: Capsicum annuum; assembly: GCF_002878395.1. Taxonomy (NCBI): domain Eukaryota; kingdom Viridiplantae; phylum Streptophyta; class Magnoliopsida; order Solanales; family Solanaceae; genus Capsicum; species Capsicum annuum. The sequence goes on from NC_061114.1 coordinate 74,935,680, forward strand.
AATCTTGTTAAAAAATTCTTTATATAATGATTTATTTCAATTATAAGGCTCAAAATTTGATTTTGGCCAAGATCGAACAATCATATTCATCGTACCACAAACTTTAGTGGTAATGATTCAGTATCTGAAAAAGTAGTGTTGGGACTCATCGTGGGTGGAGCACTGGTAAAATGGCCCGAGGTTTATGCATTGGACTTAGTTCTATGAGGATTACGCCCAAAGTGTCAGATTCTACACCCTAAAATATGCTTAACATCCAACGCTCGAGGCTTACCTAATAGTTCTTATACAAATTGTGTCAAATTCCTTAGTCAACACTGTTGATCCTCATAATTCCTTACTAAATGAATGATGCTTAATAGTTTTAGATTAGGATAACTAATTCATTTATTATTTGAGAACATTTGATGGTGAATGTTACTTGAGAAAATTGAAGGAAAGGTGTCTTTTAAGTCTTGAATAAGGATTGGTAATATTGACCAACTTAAAGGGTCAAACATCATTAGGAAAATTGATTAAGTTTATTGTGGACTTGATTAATATTTTCAAAACTTTCTAATCTTTTCAAAAATACAAATCAACCCAACCTACACCACTCTTCAATCCAGGTCAACCACTCTCTCTTTCTCCAGCTTTTCTAAACTCTCTCCCAACCAACAGTTCTGTAAAATTTCTCCCTTCAACCTCCGGCGATAAATATTTGGGCAAGTTTCTTTTTGACTTTCAACCATCAATCGACCTAAAAACTTCTCCAGTGACAAAACTTTGAGTTCTTCGTCGTCTCATTTCCTTTTTCACGAGTAAAAAATTATGAAAAAATAGAGGAACTTAAGCCAACTACTCTTCTAGTATTAAAATGTGCATTGAATAAAACCTAAATTTTTGGCATTTCGTCTTCTTGTTGTCGTACTGTTAATTCAAATTTGTTGGTGATTTTTGTCACAGTTGATGTTCTTAGTGTGTGTGTGTGTGAGTATGTGTGATGTGTTAGTGTTGCTAGGTTGATTTGTTGTTTGTCTGGGTAAAATGGTATTGCAACAGATGAAATATCTGATGTAACAGATGAAATATATGATGCAACAGATGCAAATCTGATGCAACAGATGAAAATCTAATGCAACTATGAAAATCTAATACAACAGGTGAAAAATCTAACAGATCATTCATCTGTTGCGATAGATGACTCTTCTATTTGGAAGAAATCTAAAAAACATTGATCTAAAGATAACTGATTAGTGATCTATTTTTATTCTTTCCAACGGTTTACTCTTCATTTTGCAACAGATTAGTGACAGTTTTTATTCTTTCTAATGGTTTACTCATCCGTTGCAACAGGTCAGATATATGTTACAACAAATAACATACCTGGTGCAACAGATTAGTGATCCACTTTTATTCCTTCCAATAGTTTACTCATCCATTGCAACAGATCGGTTATATGTTGCAATAGATAAAATACCTGGTGCAATAGATTAGTGATCTATTTTTATGGTTTCCAACGGATTACTCATCTGTTGCAATGGGTCGATTATATGTTGCATCAGATAAAATACCAGGTACAACAGATTATTGCTATTTTTATGGTTCCCACAGATTACTCATCTATTGCAACAGGTCGGTTATATGTTGCAATAGATAACATACCTGGTGCAATAGATTAGTTGTCTGTTGGAACTGTTATATTACTACTATGCATTAATCAACTATAATCTATGTTATATTTCTGTTAATTTAAGACAACATGGATCCCAAAAGAAAAGAAATTGAATCAAGTCTAAGTAAAGGAACTAGTGCAGCAGCTCAGCTACATCCACCACTCTATGAGCTTGCTTTACAAGCATTATCTCAATCGGGTAGAAGAAGATAATAAACACGGGGAGGAGGAATCTTCCAAAAGAGATAATCCAAATACTAATAGCCCTTCCGCCGAAGAGTTGGTTAAAATCTTTAGCATTGATCATTATCCTGTGAGAATAAAGTGCGATGGTTCCACAGATTTAACGGGTGATCTCATGGTTAAGTCAGTCATGGAAAAATCTTTTGATGCCTTCAGAAAAATACTTCAAGAACAAAAATTGGATTCTTATTTTAGGGAAAGATGCTTTGGGAAATATCTTGATTTTTCGAAGGACAACAATGCTCGTTTCCAAATGAAAATGGTATATGATCTTCTCAAGTGCAGGTTTATGTATGAAAACAAAGATAAGATGGATGAGGTATGAATAAATTATTATGGCATGCCTGTTTGGTTTGGTTGGAAGGAGTTTGCCATAGTTATCGGACTAAAATGTTATCCTCCTTCTCCTTCTCCTTCTAAGTTATACCTACTCTGATCTAATAAAAACACCCCGTACACCTAAAAAAGGAAAAGGCAAGTCGAGTGATCATGATGACCTGGTGTCCATTGTTGGTCCAAGCTTCAAAAAGAAAAATTTGATAGAAGCATTAAAAGATAAAGGACTTTCAAAGAAGCACAAGCAATCATTGTGCTTGGTTTGGTTTGTACATAATGTTCTTTAGGCGAGAGACGTTAACAACAACATAAGCCTCGATTTAATAAATCTCTCCGAGGATCTTGACGCATTTAACAGCTATCCTTGGGGTTATGAAAGTTTTAAAATAACTGTCGAACATTTGTTGACTCCGTTAACACCAAAAACAGTCAACACATATGGATATATACAACTCATATATCTAACTTGTTGCATCAGATTCGTTATCTGTTTTAACAGATGAGTCTTATATTGCAACAGATAGTTCATCTATTCAAAATTATTGTACTGCTCTGATTTACCTATTCGAATTTGTCAAAACAGATAATCCATTTGATGTAACCTTAGAATCACCTGTTGCAACAGATGAAAAATCTGTTGTATATCTCTACTTAGCCTTGACAATTCTGGTTTTTTAGGAGGATGTCACAGCTACTGCCGAAAAGCATAATATCACAGTTGATAATCCATCAGCTTTTTCCAAAGATAAAGAAAAAATGGAGCCTGTCAGTTTAGGAGAATGGAAGAATTACCCGTAGGGTTCAACATCTCGAACGAGGCTCCAAAAAAACTAACACAGTTGATCAACGATTATTCAAAATGGATTGCTGATGGGCTGTTAAAGCATCATGCCAGCAGATACATAAATCAATTTTATAGATATTGGTTTATACAATTCTTGTTGTAAGAACCTCACATTAACACATATAAATCAACCTGTAGAAAACAAAATGACGAGCGCTACAAAGTGAATGAATCGAGTGTTGGTTTTGATATGTTCTACTTTGTTATTGCGCATCTCAGAATAAAGAATTGGTTCTATTTGATGTCACAGCCCCAAACTTGCTGGAATAATAAGGTTTAAATGTTATACATATTACTATTAATTAATACTTTATTTAATTGCATCTGCGTATTAATTTTTCATCATGTAATCCAAAATGTTTGATAATATGTGCAGCACATCGATGTTATTTTTTACTACCTCAAAATGAAGGCCAAGTTGCAAAAACAAGAACAATGCAGATACACAACAGGAAATTATTTGTCCAAAGTTTATATCAATAATGCCTATGATAGGTATTGTCAACAACAGCCAAAAGTTTCCCGAAATGAGGAATGCTTAATCAACATCATCAAAGGTTTTAGCATTCCGGCTGGCTTACCTTGGCATTTTGTTGACGAAGTGTACATCCCAATCAATTGTGGTGATGAAATCCATTGGGTGTTGGCTATCATCGTTCTAAAATAGAGGCGCATCTGAGTTTATAACTCGATGTTATGAAGGAGACGTTTCAGGCCATCGTCTGAGATATAAAAGCTGGCCAAAATATCACCTACTTACCTTGATATGAGTGGCTTTTTGGATCAAAAGGTTCGTACTGATTGGTCGGTGATTGAAGCATACCGAGATAAAATGGCTAATCCATTTGATGTATAATATGTTGGAAGAATTTCTCAACAAACCATTGGTAGCCTGTAAGTGTAAGTGTCATGATTTAGTTTCATTTCACAAATTTTACAATGCTTGCATGAACTGCAACATATGGATTATCTATTTTTTATAATGCAGGGATTGTGGTCATTTTGTTGCCGCCTATGTTGAGTATTTGAGTGATGAATTACAATTACCAAATGATGGACTTGATGCCAGATTACTCCGCAAAAGATATGCTGCTCTTTCATGGAAATATGGAGAAGCAAAAAATCAGAAGCCGTACGTAACCTACGTTAAAGATCCACGATGACCAAAGCCAAATTTTGTAGCACCAGATGAAGAACAACTTGCCATATTAATTAGATCTTTATAGCTTGAGTCTGTCAATGTAATAACCTATTCTCCTTGGTTTAACTTGTTGATTTATTTGTAGATTAGATATTTGTACCCATAATGATTTATTTTGCATTTCATTTATTTGTTGAGTTATTTCATGCAATTTTCGAAGGTTGCGATTTATTTTATTGTTTCTATGAATATAATTAATCCTTAGTTTTGAACATGTTAATTGAAATAGAGTACTAGATTCAAATATCACAACAGATAATACATCCGCTCAATAGAAGACATATCTTATCAGAAAGATTTAGACATATGTTGCAACATGAGAAGCAACACGTAGGTCATTTGCTAGAAATTATATAATAGGTCTTCCTATTTTTTTTATTTTCTCCAAAAAATTACTGATCAGTTATAACAGATAGATTATATGTTGCAACAGATCGTATATCTGTTATGACAGACAAACTGGGAACATCTGTATAATGCAACAGATAACCAACCTATTCCAACAGATAATCAATCTGTCACAACAGGTACTATATCTGTTACAACAAATATAAAATCTATTGCATTATAAAAATTCAACTTGGCCAGACATAAAAATTATTGCCACTACATGTAAAGTGAATTGGCTTAAAATGAAAATTTGTTATCGTGTTCATCTCTGTATTTGTACATATTCTTTTTTATACACGATATCCAACCATTTAGTTAGTACCCCCATATTCCCAGAACCATTGCATCTTTTCCAAAATGGTGTCGCATACACCGGTCATTTGTGTGTCGGTTAGTAAACACTCGATGTATGCAAATGAGTACAGCCCGAACGCTGCACCAGTTGTATTTATTGGGATATGGATGTTCTTATTTATACCTTCAAAATCCCATGGTTTCTTCGCCAGGACTTCAGCCGGCAAATGATCCATCATCTTACTCTGCGTCAATAACTTGGGTAATAACTTCAAGAGTGACTGCATGTGGGTTAAAAACGTCTTCTCGCTGAAGACAGGTAAGTTGCAGTAATAAAACTTAATTTTTCCCTCTTATAGTATTATATCAATAGTGATAAAATATGTGACATCCACGTTAATGACTGCAAGGATTCTCTTTGTCTTGGTCCAGCTCTTGCCGTGTGGATATGGCCTCTTTTCTTTAACATATTCAATTGCTTCTTCATCCCATTGGAATGTAGAAACTAACTGATCAAATCCCGAGCCACCAAAATTATCTATCTTATAGAGTTTAGCATACCTATCCTTGAAATTATTGTAAAAGTATCCTATCGGCAGCATCATAAGCATCCAGGTACGCTAATTGTCTGCCCCTCATGAGGCAGAGAATTTCATCAACATACTGTGGTATAAGAAGACAATTTTTATATAGGTTAGCAATTGTAAAGAATAAAAACACAGTGGAAAGAATTCGATGCAGAGGGTTCTCTGAATTAGTTCACAGATTACCCAGCCAACGCAACTTATGCAATAGATGTGTATTATGTTGCAACAGAATACCAAGTTTTTGCAAAAGATTACATATATGCTATGTAGATTCTTATTCATAGAGTATATTGGAAGGCTAGGTTAGCAAAAGTAAACTTACCTTGTCCTCGAACCACACGAACATATTTGTTATATTTGAGAAGTCTTCGGCGAAAAATGAATGCATGGTGTATTCTTTTTGAACCTTTATCTTGATGAATTCTTCCAATTCCTTCTTCTTCTCCTTGACAAGCTCTACGAATATGTCCACCTTCTTTAGAGGCCCCTAAACTTCAACAACTATTAAAGTGGGAGGAGTTGTAATTTTTTTTATTTCAGAATGGAGCAAATTTGTTTAATTTTTCTTCTCTTCCTCCTAACCTCCACTGTAGGAGTGCACGACTCCCTTACCTCGTTGGATGGTATGACACCCCTCCTAAATTTCAACTTCTTGGCAGCTTCAGTAATAGCCTCTAGCTTTGCAAAGAGTTTATCCTCTTTGTCCTTGCACACTTTGCATTTACAATAAGAACATAAGGGTGAGGAGGGATAAGAGGGACCACTATAAGAGTGGGAGGGACAGGTGTAGGGGTGAGAGGGAGGACCTGTGCAAGGGGTGTTTTCAAATATATTATTTTTTGATGAGCACCAACATGCTCATAATCACGGCTGGCAACAGAAGCAGCAGCAGGATGGCTGCCACCATCACAAACAACTCCACCAGCAACACCCCCAGAAGAAGCACCCGGATCTGTTGCAGTTTGAGGTTAGTCGTGAAGAGCTTCAACATTAGGCTGACCTTGACTAACTTCTCTTCTTATAGATGCTGCTCCATCTAATTTATTCTTTATTAACTCCACCGTTGGGTCTTCTTTTGTATCAACAAGACCCAGAGTAAGAAAAGAAGTCATTCCCAATTCATCAATGGTAGACACGATCCAAGGATGCATAACCTATAAAAATAATAGGAGGAATTTAAATTATATAATAATAATTTGCAATCAGTTGGGTTACATGGGACTCAGCTTATGTTAACACAGCCAACTTATGCAACAGACGATCTAGCTACCGCAATAGCTGATCTGTATGTTGAAATAGATTGATAATATATTGCATCAGATTACCCATCTATTGCATAATTTGTATTAGATTGGTAATCTGTTGAGTAGGGTTTAGAGACCAGAGTAACATATGGTTAATCTATTGCAAAATATGGATCTTTTGTCACAATAGATTACCTATCTATTGTACCAGTTGCAGTTGACGGGTAATCTATTGCAACAGACTAGCTATCTGTCACAACAGATGGAACATCTGTTTTAATATCTTTCTTTGAGGCAAATTATTTTAGTTGAAAATACGTACTGCATCATTCGAAGGGTTAAACAGATCAGCCTTGTTAATTTTTTTTGGCTTCTCTCTGTTGCAGCTAACCACCTAAGGATTCTTGGATGAGAAACCTTATCCGTTTATCCTTGAAATGCTTTCGGAGGGGAGGAATGGCTTCACATGCCCAAGCCTAAAAATTGTAAACAGGAACCAAGCAAAAAAAAGTCATAAGTATATTCAATATAAATTAATGAATGAGTAAAAATAGTGATCAATTTTAGCATGAAAGCCCAAGGAAAGCTGAATAATGTTGTCGTCTTTGGCTTTAGATTTTTTAGTAAATATTTGACAGTCAAGTAGTAGCTGTCGTATCCCCAAGGATAATCATTGAATTTCCGTAAATCATCAGCAAGCGCCAACAAATCATGTTCTATGACTTTTCTGATGTCTCTTGCCAATAAAACGGAATAGACAAACCAAACTCAGCATAATTTCTCCCTGTAGTGCTTTGGTATGTCTTTATTCTTGAGATCCACCATCAAATCCTCCACTCTGTAGCTACGTACAATAATTCCCAACAACCCATATTTTTTATCTTGCATTTGTTGGACCCTTTGTGGGGTGTTTTGTTGATAAGAGGTTCTTCTGGACGATCGCATCTCAAACCCGTCACTATGGCAAACTCTTTCAATCCAAAACAAACCGGCATGCCACAGTAGTTGATCCATACTTCATCTATCTTTTCTCTGCCCTCCTTTGAACCTCCATCATCCCCCGCATACTTGATCCTGCACTTGAGAAGGCCATATACCATGATCATTGGGAAACGGAGAGGGCGGGGCCCAGACAGCTCAAGAAAGTGTGCAAAGCAGCTCTTCTTAAAAAGTCCACCTATATTTTTATTCTTCATAATTCCCTTAAGTTTGTCAAAAGGTTTCCCAAACTGACATTTAAGTACAAGATCACCAAATACTGCTTTAGTGCTATTCGTCGGCATCGCAACTTGAAACTTGTCAATACTAATGGTTTTGACATAATCATGCTAGAATTTTGATATTATTTTACACCCCATTGGTGAGGAGGAGTTATCACTTTCCTCGGCTTTACTTTTCCCTGACTGAGATTGTTCTGGAAGTTCCTCCGAATTTATCTGTACTCTAGTCTTTTTGGTTTGGTGATCAGAAGTTGGTCCACTTTATCCACTTTCAGTTTCTTTTCTTTTGGGAGACATCTTTTAACTTCAAATAATAGAAAAACAAAAAATACATTGTATTTGATGTCTGCATAATTTTAAAAAAAAGGTGAGAGAAATTTCAATAAATTATTCTACGCCACATAACCAAAAAAAATACTTCAACGGACAACCCATCAGTTGGAACAGATGGGGAACCCGAATCTGTTTGAAAACCTATTTAATATCACCCAAGAGATATTCCACCTGTTGAAATAGATGGACAAATTTCAATAAATTATCCAACGCCACATTACAAGAAAATACTCCAATGGATAACCCATCAGTTGGAATAGATGGGGAACCTGTTTGAAGACCTATTTAATATCTCCTAATAGATCTTCCACCAATTGCAACAGATGGACCATCACCACTACAATCAATGTCACCACCAATGCCACCAAAACCACCACCAATGGCACCAAAATCAACACCAAGACCACTGACACCACCGCCAAAAGTCATAATACCAATACCACCAACAATACCACAAACACCATCCAACAATACCACGACAGTCAGTAAAACACTGATATAAAAACTAGGGTTGTCTCGAGTGCTTCCTACTTTTATAGCATTAAAACTCAAAATTGTTAACCCATTCTCGAAGATAATACAACTAAAAGTCTTCTTTTTCATCATTAACTAAAAAGCCATATTTTTTAGAATAAAGAACAAATGTAAAACTCTTCTCAAACCCTGTTACCTGTGAAGATAGAGAAAATGATGGATATAAGTGGAAATAAAGTTGAAAAAACAACTATATGTAGTCGTAAATGGGAAGAAAATCGACTTGTTTTGAAGGGTTGAGTAATATATTGAGTAGTTGTTGTTTGTATTGTTAAGAGGGAGAGAACACCCCAAGAGAAAGAGAGAGAGAGAGAAGACTAAGAACTTAAGATTTGAAATGAAATATTTTTCGCGCAAATGGATGATTTATATGGGTTGATTTGTAATTTTGGAAAAGAATGACAAGTTTTGAAATAGCTAATTTGGTCTGAATTGATCTTAATTTATTTTCAAAATTTTAAAAGATACAGTTTTTAAAACGTTGAGTTGATGAGAACTCTTTTCAACTCAGAGTGATCGATCGATGACTCAGGTCGGGATAAATGCAATACCAATATCATGCAATTATGAAGACTCAATTGGATTTGTAGTTGACCCTACGAGCTCGTTGATTCATCCCTAGTCTCACTTATACTATCACTATCCTAACATTGAGTTAATGAGAACTCATTTTAACTTAAAGTGATTGATCGACGAATCGGGTCGGGATAAACACAATACCAACACCATGTAATTGCAAAAACTCAATTGGATTTGTTTGACCCTGCGAACTCATTCATTCATCACTAGTTCCACCTAAATCAACTTAGGTACTATCACTATCCTAACATTGAGTTGATGAGAACTTATTTCAACTCAGAGTGATTGATCGACGACTCAAGTCGGGATGAACGCAATACATACACCATGCAATTGCAAAGACTCGATTGTATTTATAGGTGACCCTGTGAGCTCATTGATTCATCCCTAGTCCCACCTATACTATCACTATACTAACATTGAGTTGATGAGAACTTATTTCAACTCAGAGTGATCGATCGATGAGTCAGGTCGGGATGAACGCAATACCAATGCCATGCAATTACAAAAACATAATTGGATTTATAGTTGACCCTGTGAGCTCATTCATTCATCCCTCATTATACCTAAATCAACTTAGGTACTATCACTATCCTAACATTGAGTTGATGAGAACTCATTTCAACTCAGAGTGATCGATCAACGATTCGGATTAGGATGAACGAAATACCAATGCCATGCAATTACAAAGACTTGATTGGATTTGTAGTTGAACCTACGATCTTATTGATTCATCCCTAGTCCCACCTATACTATCACTATTCTAACATTGAGTTGATGAGAACACATTTTAACTCAGAGTGATTGATCGATGACTCGGGTCGGGATAAATGTAATACCAATACCATACATATGCAAAAACTCGACTGGATTTGTTGTTTACCCTGGGAGCTCATTCATTCATCCCTAGTTCCACCTAAATCAACTTAGGTACTATAACTATCCTAATATTGAGTTGACAAGAACTCATTTCAACTTAGAGTGATTGATCGATGACTCGGGTCGGGATAAACGCAATACCAATACCATGCAATTGGAAAGACTCGATTGGATTTGTAGTTGACCCTACAAGCTCATTCATTCATCCCTAGTTCCACATAAATCAATTGCAATAAAATTTATTACAACAAATGACTGAGTTGTTTAAATTTTTCAAATAGATTTTTATATCTGTTGCAACAAATGACATATCTGATTTAATTATCAAATAGACATTTGCATCTGTTGTGACAGATGACTGAGCTGTTGGAAATTTTCAAACAAATATTTATATCTGTTGTAACAGATGATATATCTGATTTAATTAATTACCAAATGGAAATTTTCATCTATTGTCACAGATGACTGGGCTGTTGGAATTTTTAAATAGATATTGATATCTGTTGTAAAAGATGACTAAGCTATTCAAATTTTTAAACAGATATTTATATATGTTGCAACAGATGACATAGCTATTTGAAAATCTTTTTTTCTTTTTTAATTGTAAAGCAAGCTTCTGATCCGAGTAGATAATATCAATTAGTAGTACTTACTACTAAAGGCGGTAAAAAATATTTCTTGGATATCTCAAAAGTGAGTTCATTGAGCAGTCTTGTCTTATCTTTTCAATGTCATTAGTCTTAGTCTTCCTCGTACCCCTCAAATTATTAATAAAATTAATAAATATTAACTAATGAATAGTGAAAACCCCACGTCTATGTATACAATACATCTATAGAAATTATCTCATCTCTTCCTTCAGCTGCAGTTTATTTTATTCAACTCTCATCGTCTTTTTCTTTCTCTCCTCTTTAGGGTCATAATTTTTTTCTCTCTTTTCTCTTCTCTTCTTAGAAAGATCCTTTCGGATCTAAACCGATCCATATTTTTCCTCGACTAAAATTACTATTTTAATCCCCTTTTTGATATTAAGGTATGGTTCATTATTGCTCTTTCATTCTCGTCTTCTTCTTTGCAAGTTATTTACATCTATTTTGTTATTTAATTACTATTTATCCAAATCATATTTATTAAAAACATTTGAATAAACTTTTAAGTGTTGAATAAACAAACCAAGAATTTTTATTACAATATGCGAAAAAAGTCATATATTGGGAGAAGTTTAAAAGTCTTGTTCGCAGTATTATTTTTCTTTGTATGTATTTTGTTTGTTTATGTATTGTTGATGCAGTTATTGATGTTGTTGGTAGGATTGGCATTGTTGGAAATTGTGGTGTGGTGTTATTGATGGTTCTGGAACAAAGGATGTTGCTTCTTTATTATTGATGATATTGTTGGAATAAATGTTGTTGTTCCTTTACTGTTAATGTTTATGCTGTTGTTGATGTTGTAACAGATGGAGAAACTGTTAAAACAAATTAAACCACCAGAAAGGTTGGTTTGATGTATTTCATCAGACTCCACATCTGTTGTAACAGACTCTACATTTGCTGCAACAGACTCCACATCTGTTGCAACAGATTCCACATCTAATGCAACAGATGGATAATGTTCTTTTTATGACATTAATTTTTTCCCTTTTCTTTGTAGATATAAGGAACTGACAGTTGATCAACTTTTGTTGTACCATCACAAGAGGTTGCAGTAAAGATGGGTTTGGAGGAATAAGCTGTTTGCAGATGGAACCACTTTATATATGAGAGGTATGTATTCCTGATAATGTTATCGTGGAAACACACATAGAGTGCACTGATTTTTTGAATGCTATTTGTAATGATTAGTCATAGATCGTTCGAACAAGATGTCTGTAATTTTATAGTTAAGTTTGATAGGTCCAAACGGATAAGGCTGAGGGATTATGAATATAGTTTTGATACCCTGTTAAGATTTAATGTCAGTTGTTGCTCATGTTTATTTGTCAAGCATTGTGAAGAGATCTAGTTTTGGTGTCATTGTAAAGAGATTCAATAGCGATTAGACTAACTTTTAGGGTGCATTGGACCCTCAGAGGGCCTTCGAAGCTTAGCACTGCATCTAATAAGAACGAAAAACCATACAGTTATTTCCCTAGCCTAAATTTATATGGATGGGTTGCTCGCTTGGGGTGATGATTATACGCCAGAAGGTGTGGTAGAAGAATGCCTTCGAGGGAAAATGGGTGGTTGATGAAAGACTATATTATCTGAGAGCTAATTAAAGAAGAGACATAGGGTAGAAAGTAACTTCTAGCGAATTTGGCCGATAGAATTATCTTAACAGTTGCAAAATCTGAATCAAGTGCAAATCTGAAAGCTTATCCATTAATGTAATTTCATCTGTTGTCTCTTTGAAAGAAAAATAATGCAGATGGACACTTTGCTAGGGAGCTACGTGATCGAAATTATCACCTAGACAGAAAATAGGAAAAGACCAACAAAGCAGCCTCACGGGCATCGAGGGTTGTAATGATGTACAGCAAGTCTAGAAAACTTACGCCAACAACAACTGCAGTTAAAATAAGGAATATAAGCAAAGGTGGAAATTTCTGAATTTTAAATTTTAACCCATGCCTTCTTATGTGTGTTTTCGATCAGGTCCACTGCCATTGACCTGATCGAAACCACAAACGAGATTGAAAGGCAAATTGAGTATCATTGATTCCTTATAAATATGGCTATAATTGATGGTGTTGTCTTGCCTTAGCATGCTTTCAACATTCCTTGGAGAAGATTAGATGCTTGCTGTAGTATGTGAATTTCGATAATTTTCAAGCTTGCCTCCAGCTTGTTGATTCTGTATTTAAACTGGTGTTGCCATCTTCGAAGTTGGTAAGGAGTTCCTCATCTCTTGTAAGCTTGATCAGGAACACTACCTTCAAAGTTGTGACATTCTAGAAGCCCTTCAGAATACTTTCTTCATAAGCCTTAAAGGATACATAGAGGTTCGGTCGCTGTATTTGTTTTAGGTCAAAATGTGTTAATGTACGTTGAAGATGTGGTCCCAAAATTTGAACAACACACTTTTATCGAGCGTTGCTCAATGTATCTTTCTCAACAAATTTGATAAATTAGTAAGCATGGAGTTACATAACATGTGATCTAAACCGGCTCTACCAAGCCTATCAAATGTTACGTATCTCCAAGTTCATTATCCTATCAAAAAATATGACCAAGTTAGTGCACAAATCGAACGAGCTCAATCTCTCAGCCTTTCTGTTGATCGCTCTTCTATAATGTAGATAACAAGATATCTGCTATACAAAAGTCTACACCATCACCAGACATGCTTACCTGGGAGCAATTAATCTAAAGATATTTGTTGATTACTCTAGACAAGCATGTCTGGCGACGGTGTATACTTTTGTATAGCAGATATCTTGTCATCTATATTAGAGAAGAGTGATCAGTAGAAAGGCTGACAAATTGAGCTTGTTTGATTTGTGCACTAACTCGGGCATATTTTTTTGATAAGGTAATGAGCTTAGAGTTACGTAACGTTTGATAGGCTTGGTAGAGTCGATTTAGATCACATTCTACGTAACTCCATGTTTAATAATTTATCAAATTGGTTAAGCAAGATGCATGAAGAAACACTCGATAAAAATATGTTGTTCAACTGTTGGGACCACATCTTCAACGTGCATCAACATATTTTGACCTAAAACAAACACAACGACCCTCCATGTATCCTTTAAAACTTCTGAAGAAAGTGTTCTGGAGGTATTCTAGAATGCCACAACTTTGAAGGTAGTGTTCCTGATCGAGCTCACAAGAGATAAGGAACTCCTTACCAACTTCAAAGATGGCAACGACCAGCTTGAATACAGAATCAGCAACCTGGAGGCAAGCTTGAAAATTATCGGGATTCACATACTACAGCAAGCATCTGATCTTCTCCAAGGAATGTTGAAAGCATGCTAAGGCAAGAAAACACAATCAATTAATCCATATTGCTAAGGAAGTAATGATACTCTATTTGCCTTTCAATCTCGTTTGTGGTTTTGATCAGGTCAACGGCAGTGGACCTGATCGAAAACACAAACAAGAAGGCATGGGATAAAATTTAAAATTCAAAAATTGTCGTCTTCGTTTAGTTTTCTTATTTTAGCTACGGTTGTTGTTGGCGTAAGTTTTCTAGACTTGCTGAATATCATTTCAAACCTCGATGCCCGTGAGGCTACTTTGTTGGTCTTCTCCTATTTTCTACCTAGGTGATAATCCCGATCACGCAGCTCCCTAGCAAAGTGTCCATCTGCATTATTTTTCTTTCAGAGAGACAATAGACGAAATTACATTACCGGATACACTTTTATATTTACACTTGATTCAGTTTTCGCATCTGTTAAGATAATTCCATCGGCTAAATTCGTTAGAAGTTACTTTCTACCCTATGTCTCTTCTTCAATTAGCTCTCAGATGATATAGTCTTCCATCAACCACCCATTTTTCCTCAAAGGTATTCTCCTACCGCACTTTCTAGCATATAATCATCACCCCGAGTGAGCAACCCAACCATATAAATTTTTGCCAGAGGAATTTATATTGGTTTTTCATTTTTTTTGATGTAGTGCGAGGCTTCGAGAGCCCTCTAAGGGTCCAATACACACTTAAAGTTTAGTCCAATCGCTATTGGTTCTTTACAGTGACGAAAAATATTGATCCCTTCTCAAAACTTGACACGCATAAACACGAGCAACAACCGTCAGTAATTTGTAACAGGGTATCTACACCATCTTCATGAGGTCCTCAACCTTATCAATTTCAATCCCATAAAAGTTAATGGTATAATGCAGGATCTTGTTTGAATGATCAATGCCTAATCTGTAAAAAAACTACATTCACAAAAATATTGTACTTTGTGTGTGTTATCCCGGTGATCCTATCAGTAATACATACTTAACTCCCACGCATATGATATTGGATCCATTTGCACACATCTTATTTTTCCTAGCCCATCTATGGCTTAAATTAAATAAACAAATGATGACATATTTGTTTATATTGTCAAACAATTGAAGACATTTGTTATGACAATTGATCAACATATTGCAGAAATCAAACAGATATATACATCTGTTGCAAAAGTTTGTCAGTATGTTGTTTGTAAGTTATCTAACGAAAAGAATATATTTTGCAAATGATTACCCATCTGTTAGATTTATTTTAAAGTAATTTTCTTTTCTTTTCGAGATACAATAATTTATAAATAGGTCCCTTCTTACAAATATGGATGATCCAAATTCGTACAAGAATATTCATATCGAGTCCTTGCATGAACTTCAAAGGCAGTTTGATCAACTCCAAAGAGATTTACCTGACTTCGGAGCAAGGCTGCCGGATGAAAAATATCTAATTGACAATAATAATAATAGTAATAATAATAATTAGGTAATATTTTTTATCTTAGATCATGTATTTTTCTCCTTTTGTATATCAGATCTACCCAAGGGATTCAAAAATCTATGAACATTCATTTCATTTTGTTGTCGACTTTGAATTTTTAATTCTTATTTAGTATTTAATAATCATTTTATTTATTCCTTGTTCTCAACATGTCGACGGTTGGTGGTAGGGATTGAGTAATTTTTGTCAACAAAGGTTAATCTGCTATGACAGATTGATCATATGTTACACCTGGTGATTATTAATAAAAAAGAGTTATTGTTGTTATTGAGAGGGTGAATAAGAAAAGACATGACTTTTCGATTATTCAATTTGAAAAATGTTTTGTAAATAAATAATAAGGAAATAAATGATAAACACAATTTATAACCGTAAAAGAACGGTTATTTAATTTTAATAACTGATCGTGACTTTTCACCATTTTTGTTTTTGAATTTGTTTTTAAAAATTATTTATTATCTAATAAAATAGTTATTATTTTATTAAGGAATTTGAAAAGGTGTTTTTTTAATTTATAAAATAAAAAAGTAAGCAAATTTGGATTAATGATATGATGATAGTTTTTTAAAAAAAATGTAGATTATATGTTGCAATAAATATATTATCTGATGCAACGGTTCAATATTGTTGCAACAGATGATATATCTATTGTCACAGATGATTTATCTGATGTAACCGATATCGAATCTGTCGTTACAACTCAATAAAAATGGTTCTTCGAATGAACTAATTAATAATAATAATCTGAAAAGTCATGACTTATCACAATATTTCTTAATTTAATTAAGTTATTACTTTTCACATTAATCAAAAATATAATTAATAAATGTAGGTGAACAGTTAGATTATATGTTGCAACAGATAGGTTATCTGATGCAACATATTTTATATTTGTTGCAACAGATAATATATTTGTTGTCACAGATGTATTATCTGTTGCAACGATATAGAATCTGTTGCCACAACTCAATAAAAATGGTTCTTCGAAAGAACTAATTAATAATAATAATCTAAAAAGTCATGACTTATATCACAATATTTATTTTCTTAATTTAATCAAAAATGTAATTAATGAATGGAGGTGAATAGTCGCGCCTTTTTACCTCTCATTCAAATTTAATTCTCTATAAATAGGTCCCTCCTTACTCAATCGTTCATTCAACTATACTCTCTTTATTTATTGCATCTCGTCTTTCATATTACACTCTAGAAGATTATGGCTGACCCAGTGTGGGACATTGCTTTTCTGCGAGATGCCGTGAATGAACTTCGGAATCAAGTTCGTGACCTGCAATGGAAACTGGAAGGAGTTAGAGCAAGAATGCTCCGTGAGATACGCAGGCTGAGGAGGGCCTTGCTACTTTCGGTTGAAAATTGGCCCGCTGGCAATGATGGTGATGATAATAATAATTAGATTATTATTTTTCTTTTCGTCTATTATATGTATTTTTATTTATTTTTGTTTAATAAAAAAATTATGTTTGATCTTTGACGTTTTAATCCATATATAATTTTTATTATGTTTATTATCTTCTCAACAAACATGTTGACGATTCGACGTAAAAAGGAATAATTTAGAATCCAGTAGCAATAGCAAGATTTATCAGTTGGGTTTGTGGCAGGGGCTGATGTGTTGTTCAAAACAGATTACTCATATTGCAACAGATAAGAAGTCTGATGCAATAGATAAATAGTTTGTTTCAACAAATGACTAGTCTTTTGTTTGGCTCTAATATTTTAATTCGTACTCCCTCCGTCTCAAATTACCCGTCTCAAATTGAGATGCCGCATTGATTAAGAAAAATAATTAATAACATGTCTAGTTTACCATAACCCACTGATCAGTTGGTGGGACAGTAGACGTGTTTGAAATAACCATTGTTTGCTATTCAATCAAAATTTCATAAGAGAAGAAAAAGTTTAACGTCGGTCGGCGTATAGTCCCCTATTAAATGATGTTTCCATTTTAATTTAAAGAAAAAATGATTAATGCAAAGAATAAAACATGGATTTTTTTAATCTTTTCTTGATTAATGAAAAAGACAAGTAAAATGAGAAATCGAATTAAAAAATTTGGGACGGATAATTGGACGTAAGGAATAATTTTGAATCCAGTAGCAATAGCAAGAGTTGAAATATATTGGTTATCTGTTAGGTTTATGGCAGGGGCTAATTTGTGTTGTTCCAAACAGATTAATCATTCGTTGCAACAGATAAACATCCTGATACAACAGATAATACGTCTGATACAACAGACGATACGTCTGATGCACAGATAACGTCTAATGCAACAGATAAATATTCTGATGCAACAGATATAAATAGTCTGATGCAACAATAAATCTTCTGATGTAACAGATTACTCATCTAATGCACCAGATGATTGATCTGTTTAAATTGTAGGCACTTATGTTGGATTCATGATCGGGGTTCTATCCATTGTTGGAAAAACAAAAGTGTGCTCAGATGACAAATACGAATAAAAGCCATAATTTTACTTACCAAAGTCACCTATGAAGTAATGCCAAAGTGTAAATTTAAAAACTTGTGGGTTATTTTCAAACTTTTTCAATTTTCTTAATCCATAATAAAGTAATTGTCACCTCCAACTAATAATTAAGACTTATGTCACCTATACCTCATTTTAAAACTCTTTTGCCACCTGTAGCCCAAACCCCCATGTTACTTACTACTTTAGTTTAAAAAAACATATCCAAATTTTATATTTTCACATGTTATTGAACTTTATGTTTTCTCCTAAATTTCAAAATTATAATATTTTATTATTTTATTATTTGAATGTATTTTATTACAATTCATGAAATACAAGTTCTTTAATAATAACATTACTCGTAATAGTTTATTGATTATTTCTTTTTAGGAGATTGTTATACCTAGTATGATAGTTATATATTTTAAGAAGTTGTGATTCTCTTATCATTTAAAAACTAAGAAGTTAGAGCTGATTTGCATCTCATAATAGCTTTTATATCATTGCAGTATTTCTACATATAAAATGATGTCAAAATTTTTGTTTTCTAGGTGTTTTCTAATCATATTTTAATTTTTTAAAAATTAATAACATATTTTTTGTACAATTTTTGTGCTATTATATTATTTTTACTATATTATAAATTAAAAATTAAAGATTCATGCTCCATGCTCCGAAGCTTATGCCTTGCACCGTATTACGTAAAATGCCTGCCTCATGCCCCACGCACCACGCCTCACGCCCTTTAAAACACTGGTACATATCTGTATATCACATTTAAACATGATCGGCATGCTTTCAATAGAATTTACTATATCTATAATCTATAATCTATAATCTGTATCTATATCTATAGTATATTGAAAGTGTAAAGGGCCTTAAAAATATTATTTGAACTATTTACCCTTCATTAAAATCTATACTTTAGACAAAATTGTGTTTTCATTATTTTTTTAATATTTAAGAATTTAAAAATTAATTAAATTATTATAATAAATATTTTCTTATTAAAAGTAATCAGAATGAATCACAATTAATATATGGGATGACTTTATGTCCCTAAACCTTTCAAAAGCAAGAGACCAAATATATAGAAGACTTCAATGTCGGCTAATAAAACCCTTCAAAAACAAACGATTTATCCTTATTCAAATAGATAACTCTAATAACATTAAGAACCTTTTCCAAATATACACCAATTAAAATTCCGAACAATGCTGTGAGTAAACTACTTCGAATATATAAGGTGTGCGCGAGCTATTAAAAAGAAACAAGACTCCTTGTTTTTCTTTCTCCTGATAATTAATGCTAAATTCTTTTATTTATTATTGTCAAGTGCTTCTTCCTCCATTACATACTTTTGCTATAATTTTCTTCTGTATTAATTATGTATATTTAATTATTTTTATTGTCATGTCTTTTACAATATCAATAGTATCACCTGGTTAGTTTTCTCAAAAAGAAAAAATTACGAAGCTTTAATTTCTGTTTCTTTTTTTCACGTCTAGCTTCTCTAACTTGCTTTGTCTTATCTTACATAATGATTGATTACTTTATTTGTTAACATTCTGATATTGATATTTGAGGCAGTTTGTAATTAATTCTTTTTCGTACAATTGCATTTGATAGGTATAGAGATCACAGTTTCGGGTAGAATGCTACATTGTTTTTGATTTATAAATCGTGTTTTTTGTAATGTCAAAAAAATTATAATTCTTTCTTATATAGTTATATTAGATAGAAGGGTATGAAAGTTGAGAATAGGGTAGATTAGGGTAAAAGATTAAATTATTATTTATTTAGGAATCACATTTTTTTTAATCTCTTAGCTTTATTACAAAGGATATTAAAGTTTTGTTCTTTTGTGTTTTTGAAGTAGTGGGGATTGAAGGTAGAAGTTAATTGAATGCTAGGTTTTACTATATTACTGGCACCTGCAGATCACACAAGTTAATGTGAGGGTACTGGATGGTCGTTTTACTTTCTTATTTTATCTACTGCAGTGCTTATTGAAGTAATGTTGTTATTTGACGTTTTTTCTAATCAATGAGTAGGATTGCAATTATTTTTTATTTATGAATCATATTTATGGTAATGTTGTAGCTTTTTTTGTGAAATTAGTTTTAACATCGTTGCATGTCTTATGTTTATAGTATATTTATTTTTAGAAATTTATGATTTTATTTTTATGCAGTACTTTAGATAGAAGGATATAGAGGTTACTGATTAGGACGGAAGGTTAAATAATTTTTTTTATGAATCATGTCTTTTGTAATTTCATACCTTTTATTAGAGGCGAACCCAGGATTTGAAGTTTGTGGGTGTACCAGTGTTGTCAATGGCGCGCATAAGCCTCGAAGCAAGATTCAAAATGTATTGAGAGCTCGCATCACTTAATGTGCAACTTAAGTTCTAATTTCTAATACATATTTTCCCTTGTCAGTCAATGAGACTTTCTTAAGAGACAAACGATTTCACTTTATCAAAAAAAAAAATATTATATATTTGTCATTCATGCTTATATTATTAGTCTTGGACTAGATACATATTTATAATTTTTTTCTCTTTATACTTTTTTGGGGTTAAATCTCATGCCTTATTTGTACTTTGTGCTTAAACGCAATAGACCGTGAAGCTTTTTTACATTTTGATGTTATAAATTTAATAATGGAAAAAATATTGTTATAAATTTAGTAATAGAAAAAATATTGTGCTACCAGGGATCGATCCCTGGTCGCATGGACGAAAGCATTGGCTTTAATCAGTGCATCAAGGTGCACTAGCATTCAACTTAATGTAGTAGTAAGTCTTTAATCTGAAGATTGAAAATAAAAGAGAAAATGTTGCACAACCCAGGGATCAATCCCTTATCGCGTGGACAGATGTGATGTCTTCAGCCAGCGCGGCAAGATTCACTAGAATTCATTTGTGGGTGCATTATTAACTATATCTCAATTTCTGAAGATATATACACATGTATACGTATAATTTTTTTCGATGTTAACGGGTGCACGTGCACCCTCACTAATAGTTGTGGGTCCGCCTCTGCCTTTTATGTGCAATTTAGTTTTCTTGTTGTTGCATATACATAGTATATTTATTTTCAGGAATTTGTGATTCTTTTCTATACAGGTGCATTAGTTATGAGGGTATGGAGGTCACAGATTAGGGTAGAAAGTTAAATTATTTTTTATTTTATGAATCATATTTTTTGTGATGTTGTAGCTTTTATGTGTAACTAGTTTAGGTGTACGCGCCTAACATTACACTAAATAGGATATTTGTTTAAATAATAAAGATGAATATAATAATTAAATTTAATATCTTTTGAGTATGTAAAGATGGAGAATTTATTTATTAAACCTAATCTTTACCAAAAATATTTTTAAAAGTCGATCGACATTCATCTACCATCTGTAAATTACAACAAAATAATACAATGATAGAGACATCAAAATAATACAATTAAATCTAATCTTTACACACAAATTTTTTTTCAAAGTCATCTGATACTCATCTGCCACCTGTAAACAATAACAATAATACGATAATAGAGATATCAAAATAATACAACTAAACCTAACCTTTACATAACAAAAATTTTCAAAGCTGACCAACATTTATTTATCACCTGTAAACTACAACAAAATAATACGATAAAAGTGATATCAAAATAATACAATTAAACTTAAATTTTACACACAAAAAATTTTCAAAGCCGATCGAGATTCATCTACGAACTGTAAACTACCACAAAATAACAAACTAATAGAGATATTACGATAATACAATTAAAGTTAACCTTTACCTACAAAAAAATTCAAAGTCAACCCGCATTCATCTAGCATCTGTAAATTAAAATAAAACAATAAGATAATAAAGATATCAAAACAATACAATTAAACCTGACTTTTACATAAGAAATTCTTCAAAATCAACCGACATTCATCTATGACCTGTAAACTATTAAAAAAAATATAATAGTGATCACAAAGCTTCAATTTTGATTCAACTAACTCTTGTCTGCAAAAATTTTGACCCTAAAAAATGATTTTGAATGAAAACAAATAAGATATATATATACACACATGTTGAATTCTATTATGCTGACAAATACAATGAAGATGAGGGTTAGAAAATCAAGCAAATCTAGGTATGCAATCGAATCAAGTTAGATGAGTATCAATCATATTCTCCCAATAGGCAAATCGATTTGTTCTTTAGTTTAACGTACATCTCAATATTAATAGAAGTATTTCCTTATTCGAGTCCTATTTTAGGAGTATTTTTCTAATTGAACAGTAGAAAGACAAATATTAATTAATTCTCCTACCATATATTTTAGAATTCCCATATATTTTAGAAAGTCGAGTAGAAAGGAAAATATTAATTAATTCTCTTACCATATATTTTGAGAGTCTCATATATTTTAGGAAGTCTAGTTAATATAATAAAAAAAATAATTAAATAATAAATTTTAAAAAATAGTGAAAAGACAGTTTTGTCTAAAGAAAATCTTTTGATGAAGGTCAAAAAGTTCAAATCAGTTTTCTAAGGGTCTTCACACTTTCAATATATTATAGATTATAAATATAGATTATAGATATAGTTTTAATATTATTGCATGCCTGTAATATATTTATTTTAAGAAATTTGTGATTCCTTTTTATATAGGTGCATTAGATAAATTAAGAGTGTGGAGACTGCGGATTAAAGTAGAAGGTTAAATTATTTTCAATTTATGAATCATATTTTTTGGTAGATGTACACCTTTTATGTGCAATTTAGTTTTAATATTGTTGCATGTCCGTGGTATATTTATTTTTAAAAATTTATATTTTTGCTTATACAAGTGCATTAGATGGAAGAGTATAAAGATTGTGGATTATGATAGAAGGTTAAACTATATATTTTTTATTTGTGAATCATACTGTTGGTAATGATGCAGCTTTTATGTGCAATTTAGTTTTAATGTTATTGCATGCCCGTAGTATATTTATTTTTAAAAATTTGTGATTCTTTTTTATACAGGTGCATTAGATAGAATAATATAAAGGTTACGAACTAAGGCAAAAGGTTAAATTTTTTTTTATTTATGAATCTTTTTTTGGTAATGGTGTGAAGGGCCTTAGAAATATTGTTTGAACTTTTTTCCCTTTATTAAAAGTCTCTGCTTTAGAAAAAAATATTTTTTTCACTATTTTTCTAATATTTTAGAGTGTGAAAATTAATTAAATAATTATAGTAAATATTTTCTTATTAGAAGTCATCAGAACTAATGACAATTAATACCTTTTTCATTAGTGTAATAATGTTGATTGTAAGAAGATTTGAAAAATCTAGAAATAAATATGAAAACATTAGAAGAAGAAATACCAAATTTGTAAAAGTTATAAGTAATCAAAGATTTTCTAAAGATTTAACTTTAAAAATAAGTAAAGATTTTAAATATAGAAAATTTTAAAAAAAAAATAGTCGTACTACAAATATGGTTCAAAGCGATTCGTCTTTCTTAGTTTCTCAATAAGGAAAAAAGGTATTGCATGACAAATGCAAAGTGACGATTCATTAACGATTTGAAACTTCTGATGGTAAAGTATATTTGTACTTGCAATAATATATATATATATATTATGTTTACATTATTATATTAAAGTGTGAAGAATCTGTGAGAAGGGATTTAAACTTTTTGCACTTCACAAAAACCTCTGCAATAAACAAAATCTCTAATTTTAAATAATCAAAAATTATACGTGCGAAACACGTGTGGCTAAACTAATATATCAAAGATATCAAATGGGGCAAAACCTTAATTGTAATATGGTAAAATAATAGTGACGTTCTTTTTCTCATTTCAATGTGTACAGTTTAAGATCTATGCTTTGAGCGGTTAAAATTAATTAAATAAGTAGATTATTTAAATGATAATTACATATAAATTTATTGATAAGTAACCTAAAATAATGATAAAACTGCTATAAAAAATATTATTATTACATTATTACTAGTATTTTACCATATCTTGTCTTGCATAGTAAAAGGTGAAATAAACACGTTATCCCTTTGCAAAAACAAATAAGGAAACTTTCGTCCTTAAATATTCACTACTAACCGCTTTTGATTCCCAAATTAATAACCTAAAAGCATTAATAAAATAAGTTCTTACATATTTACTTACTCTAGCACTTACCATAATTAGTATAAAAGGCTAAAAAAGGCACGCTTGCTTCCGGTAAAAAAAAAAAAAAGACACGATTTTGCATTGCATTTAAAAAAGGAAACTTTATTCCTTATATACACTATATAAGATCTTGATTTCCCAAATTAAACTCTTGAATCCTGACAATATGGCTATGGGGAGGAGGAACTGCACCTTGTGTGGTGGGAATGGGCATAATCAAAGAACGTGTATTGAGAAAGGCAAAAGCATCAAATTATTTGGTGTGGAGATCACTACTTCTACTGTTGCTGCAATGTCTAAGATAGGAAGAAAAATCAAGAAAGGAAATCCATGGACAGAGGATGAACAAATAACATTCTTGAAAAGATTGGAGTTTCATGGGAAAGGTAATTGGGCTAAAATTGCGAAGGATTTCTTGCCTAGTAGAACATCAACACAAATTGCTAGTCATGCTCAGAAGCACTTCATGAGATTGGATGCTAATTCCAATGAGAGAAAATATCGCAAGAAGTCAAGTGTTTTTGACCTTCATCTTGAAAAAACAGAGGACAGGGAACATGCTATTGTTCCAGTGGAAACTCATCATGTTCCAAGTTTTCTTTCCAATTACAATATGATGAAAGTCCCAACAGTTCCCGAAGTAATGCCTGTTACTTGGGTTTACATGTATCCATATCATCAGTACGCCTCAACATCCGCCAGCGCTACTACATTCGACAACTCCGTCTCTGGGATTTCTTCTTCTTCTAAGGATAATTTGGAGTTAACCTTATAGTACTCGAGAATATACACAAGACTCTTTTAATTTTAGTTATTCTCTGATTTTTTTGTGTAGACATGTTTTGTAGTACTAGTTAACTTTCGACAAATGAAATGAAATCATAGCTCTTGATTCTTTCTTGTTTTATGTTCAAGGGTTTCAGTTAACTATTCCTTCATTTCGTTTTAGTTGCCTTCTTTCTAAAAATATTTGTTTTAATTTAGTTTTTCCTTTCGATGAAATCAATAGTATTTTACTATATTCTTCTAATATTACCCTCAACATTAAATGACTAAATAAAGTATATTTACTCAAATTTATATTTTTAAAGCATAAATAATAAAACTAATTTGGTAAAATAAATCCTTAATAAATATTTTTTTAAGGAAAATGTCAAATCAAAAAGGACGAACTATTTTACAACGGAGGAAGTAAATATAATGCTTTTAATTTAGGTTTAGTGACATGCCGTAATAATGAACTTTTGATAAGTGATTGATTAGATTCTAGGAACTCATTGAACCCCACAAACAAGTGGATAATTATCCAATAAACTAATCCGGCCTCTTTAAAAGGGGAGCATAATATCCAAATTAATCAATCTAAGATTCTAAGACAATGACGACTAGTCGTGTTGAAGGCCACAATAGGAGAAAAGAAAGATATCAATTAAGTTGCCATTTCACTATGAAAATTATTTATATTTTTTCAGAAAATTATTTCACTTTAGTGGGAAAAAAGTGAAAACAACATGTGTTTGGCTATGAAAATTTTAAATACAATTTGTATTTGAAAAAGTTTACTTATTTTTACTTTTTTCACTCATATTTCTCTCATAAAATTTGGAAAATAAATTTAATTTATATTCATGACCAAACATAACTCCAACTCTAAAAAATTATGATTTTTTTGATCAAATATTAAGAATTTACAGAGAATCGATATTACATTTCTACGTCTCTGGTTTGGGGGGGTGGATTTTCTCAACACCCAATGTAAAGAATTTATATCAAAATAAAATGAAAAGTTAATGTAATACACTCTCCGTTTCTAATTAAGTGGTTTATCTTTTCATTTTATTTTTCCAATTTTGCCCTTCTTAGATAAAGTGAGTGTTACATATCTAAAAAAATTATCAAAGAGTTGCATTTTTTCAAGAAATTTACTAAGGATAATTTGTAAAAACTTTTTGTTTTTCAAGAAGTGAGTAATTTCGTAAGGGATATGTCTAGTTAAAATAATCATTTATCTAATAAAAAAAGGAAGGATTAGTGCAAGAATTGGCTTCATAAGTTTGATGTAGACACAAAGTGGAGGTAAGTGTTGCGAGCCAAGCTAACTCTATTATACCGATTAATATGTTGGAGAGTTTTATTTGGAATACCGATTAATATGTTGGAGAGTTTTATTTGGAATGCAGACCCAATTAACATCTGAATTAGTTTAAATATGATTTTAAATTAGGCTGAAAATTTTTGTGTATTGTGAAGAAAACAATTCTCTCTCATCTCTTCTCTTTTCTGTATCTCTGAGTTCCGTCCCAACTCTATTTCAGTCTTATTCTCATCTCTTTCTTCCTTGTTTACTCCAATTCTCATCCTCTTTCTTCCTTGTTACTCTAATTCTCATCCCCTTTTTGTTATTCTATATAAATAGTCAGTTTTGTTGAACGAGACTTGTCTATTTTGGGTTTGTTTTCATAAGCCTTTTCCCAATACAAGGTATTAGTTTTTCTTGAAAACTACCTCTTCTGCATTCAGTAATCAACAAGGTGCTGAAGTGGAGGATCAATTGCTAAGTGATGATGCATAGTTACTATGGTATTATGCTTTGTCCTGATGATTTGACAAATCTGCTGATAGAGCTGGGCATAAAATATCAAAAAATTAATTACCGAATCGAGCCGAAAAATTTGATAATTAGTATTCGGTAATTCGATATTTGATATGGTATTTGAGAGTAAAATTTTAATATTAGAAATTGGGTTTGGTACAAGATATTAATATCGTCTGGCATTTGGTATTTACCGAATATCAAATTTATATATCTATATATCTCTTTATATATATATTAAAAGTGTAAGACCATTAGAAAAGTGATTTAAACTTTTTACCCTTCATTAAAAGACTCTTATTTAGATAAAACTTTTTTCACTATTTTTTAATTTATTATTTAATTATTTTTATTATATTAACTAGATTTCCTAAAATATATGGGACTGCTAAATATATGTTAGGAGAATTAATTAATATTTTCTTTTATACTAAACTTTCTAAAATACATGGGACTCCTAAAATATTTCGGTCTAAGAAATCATATTATAAAAGTATGAACTGTATTGTTTGTCATACAAATATTTCGATCACAAATATTTAATTTGCTTAAGATGATCATCCAAACCATTGAATCTATTTGCAAAATATCTTTTATGGAAAATAAAAATCAATAATTAACAATGGAATTATATATAAAAAGATATTCCATTCAGTCCAAATTAAAAAAAATGAGTTCCAAAACTTAACAAATGTTTGAAATATTTTTTTTGTCATTATGTCAAAAAATGCGTCCTAAAACTAATAAATTTGAAAAAATAAACAAGCGTGCGTGTTGTTTTATTATTTTTTGTATTTGAATTTTTAAGATACAACAAGGACGGTCTCAATTAGAAGTTGTATTTGAATCTATAACATATATCTATATCTATATCTATAATCTATCTATCTATATCTATAATCTATATCTATAATCTATATCTATATCTATATCTATATCTATATCTATAATATATTAAAACTGTTAAAACCCT
Organism: Capsicum annuum; assembly: GCF_002878395.1. Classification (NCBI taxonomy): domain Eukaryota; kingdom Viridiplantae; phylum Streptophyta; class Magnoliopsida; order Solanales; family Solanaceae; genus Capsicum; species Capsicum annuum. The sequence continues at coordinate 74,963,697 of NC_061114.1, forward strand.
AAGAAAAGTGATTTAAATTTTTTACCCTTCATTAAAAGACTCTTATTTAGACAAAATTATTTTTTCACTATTTTTAATATATTATTTAATTATTTTTATTATATTAACTAAACTTTCTAAAATATATGGGACTCCAAAAATATATGGTAGGAGAATTAATTAATATTTTTCTTTCTACTAGACTTCCTAAAATATATGAGACTCCTAAAATATATGGTAGGAGAATTAATTAATATTTTTCTTTATACTGTTCAATTAGAAAAATACTCCTAAAATAGGACTATATTAAAGAAATACTTTTATAAATATTGAGATGTACATTAAACTAGTGAACAAATCGATTTACCTATTGGGAGAATATGATTGATGCTCATCTAAATTGATTCGATTGCATGTCTAGATGATGAATGCTTCATTTTCTAACCCTCAACTTCTTCATTATTTTCGTCAGCATAATAGAATTCAAAATCATTCTTTAGGGTCAAAATTTTCGATCAGACAAGAATTAGTTGGATCAAAATCGAAGCTTTTTAATCACTATTATAATTTTTGTATAGTTTACAGGTAGTAGATAAATGTCGGTTGACTTTAAAGAATTTCTTGTGTAAAGGTTATTATCTTATTATCTTATTATTTTATTTTAATTTAAAGATGCTAGATGGATGTGGATCGACTTTGAAATTTTTTTTACGTAAAGGTTAGGTTTAATTGAATTATCATAATATCTCTATTAGTTTGTTATTTTGTAGTAGTTTATAGTTTATAGATGAATTCAACTTTGAGAAATTTTTGTGTGTAAAATTTAAGTTTAATTGTATTATTTTGATATTACTTTTATCGTATTATTTTGTTACAGTTTACAGGTGATAGATAAATGTTGGTCAGCTTTGAGGAATTTTCTTATGTAAAGGTTATGTTTAGTTGTATTATTTTGATATCTCTATTATCGTATTATTTTGTTATTGTTTATAGGTGGTAGATGAGTGTCAGACGACTTTGAGAAAAAAAATTTGTGTAAAGATTAGATTTAATTATATTATTTAATGTCTCTATCATTGTATTATTTTGTTGCAATTTACAAATGGAATATGAATGTCAATCGACTTTTAAAAATATTTTTGGTAAAGATTAGGTTTAATAAATAAATTCTCCATCTTTACATACTCAAAAGATATTAAATTTAATTATTATATTCATCCTTATTATTTAACCAAACATCCTATTTAATGTAATGTTTGAACTCATTAAAGTGAGGTACACGCGCAAGACACGTACACCTAAACTAGTATATATATATACTAGTTTAAGATACGTGCGTTGTGTATCAACTATTTTTGATCATGTTGTACAAGTTTATCGGTCAACCAATAAAAAGTGTTTTTGTTCCTTTTACTTATCCTAGGATTTTGACCTAAAATAGATATATAATAATTCTCTTTTTAACAATATTATAATTACTTTCAGATTGACATATGACATAAACCTCGATGGAGGTTATATACAAATATAAAAGGATCATTTGTTATTCATTGTCAATAAATCAAATATAATAAAAAAGAAAATCTAAGACCTGAAAATCACAAAGTTATGTTGGAGATTCGATAACGGAAGTTACTCACAAACATAAAAAGATGTTTTGTTATTCTTGATCAATAACACCAACGTAATAAAAATAGAAATCTAAAACCTAAAAAAATAAATTAAAAAATTACGTTAGACACTCAATAACAAAAGCTACTTACAAGTTACAAACATAAAAAGATGATAATAGAGTTTCGTGCTTTGCTTTTTCTTTTCTCACGTCTATGCTTTCCTTTATTAATTGACCTTTGCTTTTCTTTTTAAAGTAAAATAATATGATTATCTAATATCCGAATAATTTTTTTTTTGTCAACAACCTAACATGTTCTTATTCACCAAATCCGAATAATTTTTATCTCTCGTTCTAGTTGTATTCTTTCAAATCAATTAGTATAATTTGCAAATCTCTTGAATCTGGAGGTATAGTCTCAAGCAGCTGGAGCTTCTCTTGTTACACAACAAAAATAAGGCAAATAACAATGCTACGTATGTAGGATTATCACAGATGAGGGAGGATAACTACAATTATGAAGATGGCACAGACTATATTTATCCTCCGATAGTATAAAATAATAGAAAAACTAATGAAAATTGTATACTATATTATATCCATATCCGTCAACTACAATATAATAACATTAATTTTTTAGAGTTATAATAAGGTGAAAAACTAATAGCAGAAAGGAGGTAACAGAATAGAAAGAACGCATAACATGTTCGTATTTAATTTATTTAGGCTGAATACATCGTCAGGTTCCTCAACTTGACACCATCTTTTACTTTGGCATCTCAAGTGGACGTGTCGATTTTAAGCACCTAAATCAACTATAAATTGTGTCATTTTGGCACATTTTGGCGCCAACTCTGGTGCGTGAATTCCACACGCTTCTAACAAGGATTAAATGGTCAATTAATTTATGCCAACTCATTTTAAATTGCCACATCATTATATACACCCATAATTTTTTTTAAAAATAAAAAAGGACCAAATTAACATAGTAAAGTGTCCAATGAATTAATGACACATGATTTTTTAACTAAATAATTACTAAAAAGCCCTCATAGCATCTTCCCCACCTAACCTTTTTAAGCCCAACCTCCATAATGGAGGTTGAACCTCCATTAATGGAGATAGAATTTTTCAGAAAAGTAAATCTGCCTTAAAAGTTTCACAAATTTTAGATATGGAGAAGAAGGAGGTCAATGTTCAGTTAATAGCTTTCCAAATTTCAGGTATATGACTAAAAAAATATGAAGGAGAAGGAGACCTGTGTTCGATTAGAAAATTAATCAACAAAAGAAAATATGGGTACAATTAGCTCAAAATGTCCAATATTTTTTTAGAAGCACCAACTAAATCAACTCAATCGCTTGAATAAATGATTTACTGATCAATTAGTTAGATCAAAATGATGTAAAGAAAATGTCCATTAATGGAGGTTGAATTTTTAGACAAATTTTTGAATTTTTTTGAATTTTTCAATTTGATTTTTAGCTAAGAGATACTTCATTAATGGAGGATGAAAAAAATAGGAAAGAAGATGGTAAAATTAAATAAAAAATGGGCTAAAATAACGATGCCACGCGCCCAAAAGCGAGTGTGATACACTCTCTTTGCTGAATCAGCAAAAGGTGTCAAAGTGACACAATTTATGGCTACTTGAGGTGTCAAAAGTGAATAACGTCCACTTAAGGTGCCAAAGTGAAAGATGGTGTCAAGTTGAAGGGCTTGTCTATGTGTTTGGCCATTTATTTATATAGAGGACACACAAATTTTATCATTACAATTCATGGTAAATTAGGATTTGCTTTAGGAATGTGACTTGCCACAATTCTAATATTTGAATTGGAATTTCTACCATCTTGAAATTCAAGAGTCACAACAAAATTATTTAGGTAATATATATATATATAATAATAATAACAATAATAATAATTTAGCCGGACGTGTCTTGCATGTGTAATCTTTGATTATTTAGAATTAAATAATTGTATCTATTATGAACATTTTTAATGAAGTGCAAAAAATTTCAAATCACTTCTCAAAGATTCTCTACACTTTAATATAATAATGTAAACATGACATATATTTTATCGTAAGCAAATATACATTTATCATCAGAAGTTTCAAATGGTTAATGGATTGTCACATTTGTGTTTGTCATAGAGTACCTCTTTTCATTGTTGCTAAAGGCTAAGAGACACGCATCGATTTAAACCATATTTATTTCCTTAATTTTAAAGTTAAATCTTCAGAAAATCTTAAAAATTTTGCACTTCTTATATTTTTCTTATTCTAACGTTTTTATATTTATTTTTAGATTTTCTAAATATTTTTAAAATCAACTTTAGTTGATTTAGAATTTTTAAACTAATGTTGCTAAAGGATAAGAGACACGCATCGATTTGAACCATATTTGTTTTTTAAGTTTTTCTTTTGATATTTAAAATCTTTCGTTATTTTTAAAGTTAAATTTTTAAAAACTCTTAAAAATTTGGGACTTCTTATATTTTTCTTATTCTAACGTTTTCATATTTATTTCTAGATTTTCTAAATCTTTTTTAAAATCAACTTTAGTTGATTTAAAATTCTTAAAGTAATGAAAAAATGTATTAATTGTCATTAATTTTGATGTTCATTGAAAGCATTAAGAATGAAAAAAATAGATAATAGAATCGGCCACTGACAGGCCAAAAGACAGTATAATGTTGTGCTTTTCATCAAATCGTTTATTGCACAAATTGGTTTCGTGGATACACTAATATTTAGTTAACTATCGAATTCTCAATTTTTCTTATTTAATTTTCATGTCTCCACTTATCCACATCCCTAACCAACACCGTTGTGTTAAAATGGTATGGTTTTCCCCCCTCAAATGTTTTTGACATATACAAACCGGACCATAATGCTTCAATGATGCAAACAATGAAATTCGCAACCAGAATACATACCTGATGATTAAAAAACATTTTTACTCTTACCGTACTGCTTGGATACATTGTATAGTATTGCATTGTTACATAATGCCACATCTCAATAATTTAAAACCTACAATAAAAGTAGGCTACGGAAGCTACTACAAAAAGGTAGGGTAAATAATAAAAGAAGATTAAATATTAAATAATAAATAAATATAAAGTGAGAAAAAATATAAGATAACAACATGATCACATCAAATTGGTTGTTACATAAAATGATATTTTTTGTCGTTATGAATACAGTAATAATTAAGTAAGAATCAAAACAAACATTGTATTTAAACTAACAACATAATACATTGAGTAACAACCATCCCAAAATGCTGCAAAGATCAATATTCTAAATCTAATTAAACAATACTCAAAAATATTGAAAAAATGCATAAAAAATAAAAAATTTGATACAAAAGTTCGTCTTATACCGAATTGAATTCACATGCGGAGAAAATGCGACAAAGAAGTAAAGACTAACCTAAATAATTAAATGTTGGTTTACAGATGTTGCAATTACATTGTAAATTTATTTAGTTTATAATTAAAAGGTAAAATAAAGAAAAATAAAGCATGATTATTAAAAAAGAAAAATTGTCTACCAAATCATAGTCCCTTTGATTAGAACAAATTTTGAATGACATTCGTGAGATCATAACTCATTATCGATACAAAACATAAAAATCATCAATTTCTTACTCTAGAGGCATCTTATTCAGAATTTCAATGAGATAGGTGTCTTGAGTTTGATTTATAAAATTTTAGATTCAGATAACTGAATATAATATAATCAATTGTATATATATTACTCACCAGTCATGATGTCGGAGATTAATAGCAACTTCAATAAATCATCAATTATTATCGAAAAAAAATCACCAGATAAATGAATATAATATAATCAATGGTATATATATTACTCACCAGTTATGATGTCGAAGAGTCGTAGCAACTTCAATTTATCATGAATTGTTGTTGGAAAAAAAATCACCATAATCTATGATTCTCTGCAACAAATAATTCTAGATAAATATAAACTACCACAATTTTTGGATAAACAAAAGTAAAATTTAACAATTCTATTATAAAAAAAAAAAAGAGTTTCACGTGCAATGACAACAAAGAAGTTGGTTATAACCATAAGAGTTCTTACTGTTATGGTTGTATTTAATTTAAAGGAAAATTTTAATGTTTGTTTTTCATTTGGACTATACAAACCACGATGTTTGATATCAAAAAGAAATATAGACGGAGAGTCCTAGATGGTAAATTTTCTTTTGATGATGGAAAAAGAATTCTATTTTTGTCCTCTCTTAGTTAAGAATGGTAAATTTTCTTTTGATGATGGAAAAAGAATTCTATTTTTGTGGGGAAAGTTTTTTTTTTGTTAATATAATAAATATTTAATATTACTAAAATAATAGGGATAGGTGAAAAGACGATTTTGTCTATTATGGAGTCTTTTAATGAAGGAAAAAAAATTCAAATCACTTTTCTAAAAGTCTTCACACTTTTAATATATATATATCCAATTCAATAGACAATAGTATTAGTCATCCCAAAGAATCCCTTGGACCTTGGTAATATATTCGTACAAAGCAACAAAATGAATATTAAATAATCTTTCTATTAAATATACTCTTTGTGGTTTAAATGTACATTTGCATATCTCCATCTTTAATATGGTATTGCCAAATACCATACCGAATCAGAGTTTAATTTATCAATTATCGAATTACCAGACTGATATTTATAAGTATCGAATGTGGTATCTATATTCAAATATCGATTATCGAACTATCGAATTCAAACTTTGAAAATACCAAACTGAATACCAAACATCCACCCTTACCTACTGAGGGACCAGATGAAGAACTAGATACCCACACTAGGCTAATCTCGAAAAGTAAAAGGGAATCAGGTTCTCAGGGGGAACAAGTTGTAACTATTCCTCAGATAGATCTTATTTCATAGGAACTAGATGAGGGATCAGGTCCCTTGATTGTTGAACTATTCTGAAAGTCAACAGTACAACTGGCAATTGTACTTTTTGCAGAAAAGTTGGTGCATAGCAGCAAAGTAGCAACAATTTTTATCTCGACCAATGAGAGATTTTCTAGGTTTTTCCCTCCCATTTTCTCCATATATATATACATATATATATAGATATATATAGATCATTACATGGAAGGAAAACGTAGCCTTTGCAAATCAAGAAAAAAAATTTATCTCTCAAAGCAAATTCATCATTCAAAGAACATCGCTCATTTCAACAAAGGAACTTGATCGAGTTGACACTTTAGTCTTTGTTGTACTTTTGAGGATTGTGTCTTTTGTTCTTAAATTGTAAATATACTCCTATGCTATAAAGGATAGCAAATATCTCACTTTTCTAAGTCTTTAGGTTGAATCACATTAACTAGAGTGAGTTAGTCGAATCATCAATTTTTTTGGTCAAGTTTTTTTTCACCTTTCTTTGGTATTTCTTGGATAGAGTTACCTAGGAGTGTCAACTAGAGTTAGTTGTCTTGGAGTGTGCAGTAGATTTGCTGCACAAGCCTTGGGTAGAGTTACCTAGGATTGTTGACTTGAGTTAGTTGACATGGAGGTGTGGTAAAGTTACTAAAACAGTCTTGTAGTAGAGTTATTACAAGGATTTAAGATTAAGAGTTTAATTCTTGTGATTACTAGACTCTGTAATCATGTTTGGCTTCGAAGTTAGTGAAGTTTCTGGTGGGAAAAATCGCAGTTTTTTCCTCCCTTGAGCAAGGAGGTTTCCACGTAAATATTGTGTTCCATTTATTATTCTTGTATTTAACTTCAAGTGTTCTTTAAAGTGTTGCAACTGTCCGTCAAGGGACCTGGTCTCTTGACCCTTGTTATTATTTATCTTTTTGCACCTAACTTTATCTCTTGTTAATCTATTGTGCAAATCTGTTAAGAGACATGATCCTTAGTATCATGGTGGATGCATATAAGCTAATAAATTGCATCAAAGCAGTACTTCCTATACGATTGACACCGATGGAGGATCCTATTTTGATGGCTTCTCCACCTCATTTTAATAAACTCAAGAAGCAGCAGGATCAATGGAAAAATAGAGCCCAAAGAGGAGAAAATTCTAGCTCTTAAAGTTGCTAAAGAAAAGTATAATGAAGAAGATAAAGACATAACTTATCTTACTCAAAGATTTCAAAAGGTGGTAAGAAAAAACGGAAGATGTCTAAGAGAGGAAGTGCTAGCAAGTGTTTAAATAGAAATGACCTTTGTCACAAATGTGGAAAACCTGGTTACTTCATTAAAAAGTATCCAATTCACAAGGATAAGTTTAAAAATTATATTAAAGCTAGTGGTGATAAAGATAAAAAAAGGGACCGGATCCATAAAGATCCACAAGAAGAGCTGTTGCAGACTATATTGTCAAGTAAGTTCTTGCTGCTTTAGGAGACTCGTCCAGTGAATCTGATGAGTCTGAGCATTCTAAATATATGTCTATGATGGCCATAGAGAATGAAGATGATGCTCTCAACTTGCTCTTTTCTCTTACAGCTAAATTCAATAATGATGAAGATGAAGAGGTAACTTTCCTTAAAGAAACTATAAAGTTTAGTTAGTGTCTTGATTGATTATCTCTTTGAGATTACAAAGGAGAAAGATTTTCTGAAAATAAGTATAGATGATTCTGAAAATAAAATTATTGCCTTAAAAGTTAAAATCTCTAAGCTGGAATAAAAGCTTTGTATAGTGTCCTCTGAAAATGCTGAATTGAAGAGGAAGTTAAGAAAGCCTTGTGAACTATTGCTAAATGAAAGAGGGAGACAAGTAGTCTTCAATTTGAGATTGAAGAAAGATTGAATAAATCTCAAGTTGACCTTGCAGCCTCACTTAAGAGAAATGCTGAGTTGGAGAGGGACCTGGTTCGTATCAAGGAAGAATTGAATAAATTGCTCAAATGGGTTGCTTCATCTCAAATTCTAGCTAGTCTAACCATTCAAAGGTCCAACAATGGGAAAGGACTATGATGAAAAAAGGTAAACCCTCTTTACAATCTCCATAGTAAGTATGTGCCAGTGTTTAGCAATCTGCTATGCACTCATTGTGGGAGAAATTAACACGTTAAGAATAAATGTGAATCTAGGCTAAAAGCTAAGAAGAATATATCAAAGCATGTCGAACAGAAGAGATAAGTAAAAAGAGGACGTGGTCTTTCTTGAAAACTCAAGAAAGCCAAGATGCCTGCTTGGACAAAGAATGCTTTAATTGCACATCTTTCTTCTTTTTGGGAACTCAGACTTAAATGTTTTCCCAAAGCAAACAAGTGATATTCATGTACAGGTGGGATTGATAGAAAGTGGTCAAATTGGTTTATGAATAGTGAACACACAAAGCATATGACTGGTAAAACGAAAGTAATCTTCTCACTCAAGGTATTTCAAAGTGGAGTTGTCTTTTTTGGAAATAAAAAAATGTGTCCTTAGCATTGGAGAGATTGGGAATTCTCTCAATTATACAATCAAAAATTGTATACTATCAAGAAGGTGCAAGAATAAATAGTTGCGGTTTTCAACTTAGTCTTTGGTAATGTTCTTACCTACTTCAGTGCTCAAAATGACAATGTTGATTTGTGGCATCGAAGTTTGGGTTATGTTAGTTCTTTTTTCTGAACCAGTTGGTCTCTAAGGATCTAGTCCTCGGTGTTCCAAAGATAAAATTTGCAGATAACAAAATTGGTGATGCATGCACTATAGGTAAACAGACCAGGTACTCATTCAAGCAGAAGAAACAAGTCAGTACTACCACGTCTCTTGAGCTACTATACATGGACTTGTGTGGACCTGTAAAGGATTAAAGCAGGAGAGGAAAGAAATATATTCCAGTTATCATTGATGGTTTTCCAAGGTTTACTTGGACTATGTTCTTAAAGTCTAAGGATAAACCTTTGAAATCTTAGTAATCTTTGCCAAGAAGGTATAAGTTAGATAGAACATAAAAGGTACAGGGAACAAGTCAAACCATCGGACAAAATTTGAAAATGCAACGATTGAAGATTTATGTACATAAAATGAAATAAGACATGAAGGATAAAGATGATGATGAGATTGAGGAACTTCTTCAAATTTAGAGAGATAGTCTTGATGAAGAAAATAGTGGAGATCAAGTTAAGAAAGATAATGAAGCGATTCAACTAAATAAACAGATGTACTAGGCCATCAACAAGATCCCTCAAAAACTCCTGATTCACAATCTCTTGAATCTCAAGACCAAGTGACGGAGGTACCTGGTACCATTCAACTACAGGCAGTAATAAGGAGATCAAAATAGAAGCATAAGTCATCTCATATTCTATTTAATCTTATCTCTCCTCTGGACTACGATATGCAGACCAAGTCCTAGACAAGGAACCTAAAAGAACTTCATCGTTTTAAGAATAGTCAAGTATGGCACCTGGTCCACAAAACTTCTAGCTAACCATCATAGGGATCAGGTAGGTGTACAGAATCAAGCTCCTAGAAAATGGTATGAAAGGAAAAAATTATACGTGCCTACGGAGGGGACTAGGTTCTTAACAAAACCGCCACTCCTAAGTTTGTGGCACACATTTGACAAGTTGGATGGTTTAACTGGTTCTGCCTTGTACTAAAATGCACACTATTTCTTCCACAACAGATCCATTCCTCATGGAGTTATTGAGTAAGTTGTAGGATGCAGTTTAGCAAAGCTCCATTGAGGGACCTAGTACTATTGATGCTCTGCATGCAGAGTGCAGGATTGAGAGTACATATCACAGCATTAATCCTAAAGTTAAGGACCTGATCAAGCAACCCTTCTTTGCTCATGCTTTTGAAAATGAGCATCTGAATTTGGTCCTCTGCTCCATTGCCTCCAATCCTCCTACCTCCTTGTCCTCCTTATTTTCTATTCTATTGTGCCTTCTTTCTTTTTGGCTTTGTGGATAATGTGAATAGTTTTTTATGCATTTTTATTTGATGCAATGTTTATGATGTCGTTCCTATGAATTATGAATGATATGTTTGCCTTGTCTACAATTTTTACTGCCTTATTTTGGTTTTATTTGTGTTAGTGTTTCCCTAGTGGCTATAAATTAACTTAGTATGCACGTTGCTTCACTTGGTTTACTGTTAGTACTTTTTTATAATGCCAAAAGGGGAAAGATATGTGTTGATGATAGGTAGCTGATTCTTGATTCATAATTAGGGCCTTGGCATCAGGTAGATAAGGGAAATGTGATTGAAGATGTGTGCTAAGGGAATCTGGTCGAAATAGGGAATATAACTGGAAGGACCTGGACAAAAAGGAAAATATTTTATCATCAACAAAAAGGGGAAATTAATGTACATTCATTTTTGATGAATGACAAACCCCATGAAAGAAAATGATACCTGAGATGCATGAGTACATAGTCAACTAGTGTTTGGAGCATTGTAGTAGATCCTGTTCCATGAAGTCGACTTGGTACCTGAGATGCATGAGTACATGGTCAATTAGTATTTGGAAGAATTTTATCAAAGAAATGGAATTGGTTCATAAAGTCGAGTATGTGCGTCTTGGTTAAATATGGTCCTAAAAAAAGGAGCTTATTTCATGTGTTTGTCAACATCAAAAAGGGAAAAATTGATGATGCATAGTTAATATAATACTATGCTTTATTTTGATGATTTGACAAACCTGTTGAGAGACCAGATGAAGAACCAAATACCCACACTAGGCTGATCTCAGAAATTAAAAGAGAATCGGGTTCTCAGCAAAACAAGTTGTAACTATACCTTAGATGGGCTTTATTTCATAAGAACCAGGTGAGGGACCAGGTCCCTCAATCGTTGAGCTATTCTGGCAGTCAACAGTATAGCTGGCAGTTGTACTTTTTGCAAAAAATTATGCACAATAGCAGAGGAGCAACAACTTTTATCTCGACCAATGAGAGACTTTCTAGGTTTTTCTCTGCCATTTTCTCCATATATATAGATCATTATATTGGAGGAAAACCTAGCATTTGTAAAAAAAAAGGATTCATCTCTCAAAGCAAAAGCCATCATTCAAAGAACATGCTCATTTCAACAAAGGGGCCTTATCGAGTTGATACTTTAGTCTTTGTTATACTTTTGAGTCTTATGTCTTTTGTTCTTAAATTGTAAATCTACTTCTATGTTATAAAGGATAGTAGATATCTCACTTGTCTAAGTCTTTAGGTTGAATTGCATTAACTAGAGTTAGTTAATCGAATCATCTATTATTTTAGTCAAGTTTGTTTTCACCTTTCTTTGGTGTTTCTTCGGTAGTGTTGCCTAGGAGTATCAACTAGAGTTAGTTGGCTTGAAGTGTATAGTAGAGTTGTTGCACAAGTTCAGGATAGAGTTACCTAGGAGTCTTGACTAGAGTTAGTCAACGTGGAGGTGTGGTAGAGTTACTACATCAATCTTGTAATAGAGTTATTACAATGATTAAGGATTAAGAGCTTCATCCTTGTGATTATGGGAGTCTGTAATTGCTTTTGGCTTTGAAGTTAATAAAGTTGTTGGAAATCCTGTGGGATAGGTCATGATTTTTCCTTCCTTAAGCAAGGAGTTTCCACGTTTATATTGTGTTTCATTTACTATTCTTGCATCTAATTTTATTTTTCTTTAAAGTGTTACGACTGCTGTCAAGGGACCTGGTCTCTTGACCATTGTTGTTATTTATATTTTTGCACCTAACTTCATCTCCTGTTAATATATTGTGCAAATCTGTTAAGGGACCTAATCCCTAGTATCGTGGTAGATGCATACAAGACAACACTAAATGATTTAGCATCAGTTTGGAGGCTTTAAGTGACTATAAATCCATTAGTTGTACAAACTAGTGAGAACGAAAACCAGGAACAATGCTATCAAGACATAAAAGAGAGAAAAATAGCCTCGATCTATTAAGGGGTTAGGACACAAAGTGAGAAAGAAAAAAAGTGGGCTAATGAAAATACACATAAAAAAGAGAGAGTAGAAGATAGGAGTCTGTACATGATTCAAGAATATAAATTATAATAAACCTGAACAATAATTATATTGACTAAGAATTGAAGAACTTGCAATTAAGTGAAATAGTGATTGTTAAGTATCGTCAAATTCAAAACACTCCTTAATATCTTGGTGTATGTACCAAAGCGCTGCCTAAGTAATGAGAACTCATCAACTTGTATTGCTTAAGCGTGAGCCTTTGACAGTAGTGATGACTCTTTTGCTGAAATAAATAAACACAAGGTGTTCAGGAACCACAGATGAAAAAAGGAAAAAGTATCGAGCAAGAGCCTACAAAACAGAATGGGTATGTGATAAACATCAAGCTAACCAATGTCAGGATCAAATGTTAAATCATCATCAGTATGAAATAAAGATTTTGATTGAAAGCTACAACCACTAAGAACCACCTACCCAGAACATTATTAGAACATTATATATTATTGTGTTTTCTTATTGTTACAACTTATTTTTAGTGTATAGGTAGTTATTTTGTTTTCACTATTTTAGGAGTTCAATTTTGAATATTCCCTGATATTTGGATAGTGTCCATCATATGAGGGGACTCTATTGTATCCATTATTTTTTTGTGTATATATTTCAGTTTGTCATTGATTAATAAAAGTATCTTTTATTTCATTTTGCTTAAATCATTCAATGGTATCAAAGCGCACACATTAACTCTTCTGAGTTTTGTTTGATCCTCTATCTACCAACATAAAATCACTCTTAACATGCCTAAGAACGTGTGGAATGCAGACTTAACCACTGACAATAACTTTAACATTGTTGTTCAGTTTAATCCTATGTTCCAGCTGCCGATAAAGCTTGTTGGCAGCCATAACTTCTCTACATAGAAGGCACAAATTTCCATGCTCGTGTATGGGTCCAATTTGTTCAGCCATATTGATGGCTCTTCTCCTGCTCCTTCGGGCATTATCACTTAAATAGTAGAAACACAGAGAATCCAAAATATAGCATTTGGTTCTTCCAAGATCAATTGATCTAGAATGCCATAATGGCTTCTGTCGATCCGAAAATTGCTGCAACTATAGCTACCTTTACTGCTAAACTTGTTTAGGGCTCCCTACATATGTCTTAAGCCAATAATTCCCAAATACAAATTTTTAGCCTTCGTGACCAGATCGCACGCCTATCAAAGGACCCACAGCCAGTAGCTGATTATCTCCATCAAGTGCACTCTATCTTCAATGAGCTTTCCACTGTTGGTGCTACAGTCACCAATAATAAGTTAGTAGTGAAAATTCTAAGTGGTCTTGGATCAGATTTTTGTGAGATTTCCACTGCAATTCGAGCAAGAGATTTCATCATCTCATTTGATGAGTTGTATGTGAAGCTAATTGACTATGAGATCTTTCTTAAACATGAGAAATTGAAGAAACAAACCAAAGTAGTAACTGCTGCTATGGTAACTCACAACAGATCCACTAATACCAATAATCGCACTGCTTGTCGGCCTAATAAAGTCTCATAATTGTGTTCAAGTAATCGTACAAATACTCCTGCACAAGAGAGTTACACTAATAATCCTGTTCATTGCTAGTTATGCAACAAATAAGGTCATACTACAAATGTTTATTGATCACAGTCTCATAATTACTTAGAGGCAAAGGAAAATTTTTTTGGGTAACCAAGCTGCATAAAACCAATGGATTGTCGACTCCGGTGCTACTCATCATGTGATAACAGAGCCTACTAATCTTGAATAATATCATAGTTCAGAAGGCATAGCTATGGGCGATGGTAAACAAATCTCAATTACTCACCATGGTTCTACTAAATTGGTTGGATCAAATAATTCTTTTAGACTGACTAATACTTTGTGTTCACCTTCTATCAAACAAAATATTCTTTCTGTATCAAAATTTTGTTAAGATAATCTGACCTTCATTAAATTTTCCATTTTCTTCGTTTTGAAGGACTTGAAAATGTGGGCTCTGCTGGTCTCTCAATGGAATAGGAATGGACTCTATGAATGGCCCAATTTCACAGTTAATAATCATATTATTTGAGTTTGACACTACAACGATTCCTCACCAAGTATTGCACTGTCGTCTTGGCCATCCCCATTCAAGAATATTGAACTTTTTTTTGAATAAATTCTTTTATAAACATAAATTATTCAAGGGATTTAGTGTATTTTAGCATGAATAGATAACGTGCGCACTCTGATTGGAAAAATGGTGCGTGGAAAACCACGTACTAAAGGTTTTGCGACTGCAAAGACAGCTATGGGATCGGGGAAAGACACAAATGACTTGAGTAAGTCAAATGGCAAAACTCCTATGGAACAATGGCCACCATTAACTATAAAGGAAATTACACTGAAATCGACTGGTATAGGTCCTTCGATGGCATTGAATGGACCAAAGGAAAAGACAGTAGAAGTGAAAGCACAGGGCAAAGCAGAGGGGGAAACAACAAAGTCAAAAACTGCTCAGAGAAAGCTGGATCTAAATAATAAGGCTAGTGTGCAAATTAAGAATAATAATGTTTCCTCCAACTTTGTGGCTATCTATAGACTACATAGTATACCTTCTAGGCTGAGCTTATGGGAAGATCTGAAAAACATTGTTGCAAGCGTCCAAGAGCCTTTATTATGTATGGGATATTACAATGCTATCTCGCCTAGTGAGGATAGAATTCAAGGCAATCAAATACAAGACTTGGAAGTTAGAGATATTAATGAGTTCTTAGTAGATGCATGAATGATAGAGATAAAAACTACAGGATGTGTATTTACTTGGTCTAATGGAACCACTTGCAGTAAAATTGATAGGGTTGTGGTAAATGCTGAATGGTTACTGAAATATCCTAAGTGAGGGATTGTTATCATGGTACCTGGAACGTCTGATCATCACCTCCAATGTATGGAGATTGACAACAGGATAAATATTAGGCCAAAAGCTTTTCAAATTTTTAATTTTATTGATGACCATCCAGAGTTCATAAATAAAGTACAAGCAGCTTGGAAAAGTAGTAGGAATTATATGAAAAATGTATGGTCCAATTTAAAGAAAGTGAAAGCTAACTTGCAGGAAATTAACACTGCTAACTTCAAGGGTGTTACTGCAAGGGTAAAAGATATTAGAACTCAAATTTACCAACTATATGATAAAATGAGGGATCCAGTAAGGGTAGCCCCTAATAGATAAAAGTAGAAGGACCTTAAAATGTGGCTTGAGAAATAGAGCTTGATTAAAAAGAGTGTAATAGAACAAAAATCTAAGGTACAATGGCTCAAGTCAGGTGATACCAACACTGACTATTTCTTTGCTCAAATAAGGAATAGAGTAAATCAAAATAGTAGTACTAGTCTTCTGAATTCAATAAATGATAGAGTATATACCTAGAAAGAATTTGAGGATAAAGTGATAAAGTGTTATAAGGGTCTACTTGGGCAATCTACTACTACTTTGCCTAGTGTTAATAATAAAATTATGTGAAATAGACCTGTACTCAATAAAATACAACAATTGCAACTAGCAGCAGGTGTAACAGAAGAGGAAATCTAGCAAACACCTGAGGGTATCAAAGATTTAAAGGCACTTGGCTAGGATGGGTTCAGTGCTTTATTCTTCAAGAAAGCATGGTCTGTAGTATGGAAGGATACAAAAAGCAATTATTCAATTCTTTAAAATAGGTAAAATGTTTAAACCCATTAATTGCACAGAAGTGACTCTTATCCCTAAGGTGGCACATCCTTTCAGAGTTGGAGAATTTAGACCTATATCTTGTTGCACTACTATATATAAGATAATCTCTAAGATAATTACAAATAGGTTGCAGAAGGTTATAAACTCTATCGTTGATGCTAATTAGTCAGCATTTGTTCCTGGGAGAGCCATAAATGATAACATTATTTTGAGTCATGAACTAGTTAAAGGGTATGCTAGAGAGGGGATCTCTAAGAGATGTATGGTGATGGTGGATATGAAGAAATCTTATGATTCCTTAGAGTGGAGATACTTGGAGTAATACTTATGACCTAAAATTCCCCAAAGTATTTGTTACTTGGATAATGCAGTGTGTTACCATTGTTATTTATTAAGGGTTAATGGTACAACTACTAAGCTATTTGCTGCTAAAAGAGGAGTTATACAAGGTGATTCTTTATCACCATTCTATTTGTCTTGGCTATGGACTATCTTATAAGGATCCTAAAAATACTACATCATAATCCGGATTTTTACTACCATCCTAGATGTAAGAACTAGTAAATAATATAGTTAAGCTTTGTAGATGATTTATTACTTTTCTACAGAGGTGATCTTAAATTAGTACAATACCTCTATGACTGTTTCTTGAAGTTTTCTGAGGCTTCAGGCTTGGTGGCTAATGTGGATAAAAGTAGTGTCTTTTTTGGAGGTGTAAAGTTGAATATTCAAGAGCTGATTATTCAGGAGCTATAGTTTGTCAAAAGGGATTTGCCTATCAGGTATTTAGAGGTCCCCTTGAGTACTAAATGAATGTCCATAGTCCAGTGCAAACCATTCCTTGATAAAATGCTTGGAAAAGTTACAAGCTGGACCACAAAGTTCCTTTTATATGCAGGCCAAGCATAATTAGTGAAGAGTGTTTAGTTTGCAATTCAAATCTTGTGGTCTCAAATATTTGCTTTACCTAAAAAGATTATCCAGGCCATTGAGGCCATTTGAAGAAAATTCTTATCGACCAAAACTGTTAAATTATCTAAGAAGGCTCTAATAACTTGGGAAAAGTTGTGTCGACCTAAATGTAATGGTGGGTTCAAATTCAATGATGTGTATACTTGGAGCACTGGAAAAATTATTATGGGATTTATGTAAGAAAAAGGACAAGTTGTAGGTTATTTGGGTACATAAATACTATGGGAAGGATGACATTTGGGGAATACAAAATACACAAGGTTCATAGATTGTACAAAGAGTATTGAAATTGTATAAGCAGATTCAATCAACAGGTTATAATGAGCATGATCTGACAAGTATGCAGAAGTATTCTATAAAAAAATGTATGCAAAAATGAGAGGGGAGTTGGAGAAAGTTCAATGGAGGAAATTGGTCTGGTTAAACTATGTTGCACCTAAATACCTATTCATTCTCTATATTGAAGTGAATCAAAAACTTGCGACTAAGGCAAGGCTATTAAACTGGGGTGTTGTGGAATTTGAGGAGTGCTTGCTATGTCAGGATGCTATGAAAGACGTTGATCATTTATTTTTTCCTATAGTTTTTCTAAGAGATTGTGGAGTAGTTTGTTTCAATGGCAAGGTATCCAACGTCAAGTTTTGAACTAGAACGAGAAAGTAGAATGGGAAATCAAGTGGATGAAGGGAAAGTGTTACAAAGCTCAATTTATCGTATGGATGGAGTTGTTTATTGCTTATGCATGGAGCAAAATAATTGTATATTTCAGCAAAAACACAGTAGAAATGAGGCCTTAGTTTGACAAATTATACAGGATATACATGTTTGAGGATCCAACAACCTAAGTTCGCGGATAGAATGCAAAATTTGAATATGTACCCTTTAATTTGAAAAGATATTGTAGCTAAGGGGAATCGAATTATGGTATCCAAGCAAATCTTGGGGTCCATTTGTCCAAGATTGCTTTCAGTTTTGTATGGCTACTTTGATAAATAAAAATTTACTTACAAAAAAAAATTATCTACTAGTTTCATCATTGAACAAGTTTACTTTCTATAATTCTTGTTGTTCAAATAAAGTACAATGTTTTCCATTCAATTGCTTGTCTCTAATTATTATTGCACCGCTACAAATACTTTTTAGTGACTTATGGGGTCCATCAACAGTTCTTTCTATTGATAAAAAATGATATTACTATTTTTTCATTGATAAGTACACCAAGTATATTTGGTTGCACACTCTTAAAAACAAGCATTAGGTTTAAGACACTTTTTTCAAGTTTCATCTTTAATGGGGAAATATTTTAAAAAGAAAATTATCTCTCTGTATATTAATGGAGGAGGTGAATATAAGAGTCTTGATCCATATCTCAATTGAAATGGAACTTAACACCTTATATCACCTCAAAGAGTGGCTATAGCAGAGCATCATCATTGGCACATTGTTGAAACTGCCAAAACATTTTTACACGAGGCATCCCTATTGCCAAATTTTTAGTGGTTTGCTTGTCAACATGCAACCAATATTAGTAATTGATTACCCATACAGCTCTTAAATAATACATCACCATATGAAAAATTATTTGGTGTTCCGCCAATATACGATTCTCTTAGAATGCTTGGTTGTCTATGTTACCCATGGCTTAAGCCTTACACCACCCATAAGCTTGCGATGTCAACTCCATTTGTCTATTTGGGCTTCTCTCAGGTTCATTATGCGCACCAATGTTTTGATTCATTAACTCTAAATTTTTTATCCCACGGGATGTAAAGATTTTTGAAAATATTTTCCCCTTTCTCATAATATTCTCACATATCAAAAAGTAAGCCTTTTACGCTCACGTGAGAAGTGTTCATGCTCCTACAGATTCTCAAAATCAAACCCTTTCACCTGGTATTTCTCCACTTTTTTTTCCTATTTACGTTTGAGAATCCTACTAGTGACCAAGCTTGTGAGTCTGTCTCTTCCGGCAAAAATCATGTGCTTCCTATGTGTTCAGGTAATTCACTTTCTCAGTTTTATCCTTCACCTACGTCGTTGCAGCAACCCCAATATCTTGTCCCTTCACATAATATAGCCCCTAATATTATCACCTACATTGTCAGAACAAAACACCAACTTTGCCACCTGGTTCTATAACATAAAAGCAAGTTTTCCCCCAACTCCTCCGCCCCCATATCCTTCTCCAACCCGCCCAACCACCAGATCATAAAATAATATTTTTTTCCCCATGTTTCTCCTCATACCTTCAAGCAAGCTCTAAATTACCTAGAGTGAAGGTCAGTTATGAAAGCTGAATTTGATGCGTTAATTCAGATCAAACATGGGAATTGGTTCCTCAGGGTCCTAATAAGAATGTTATTGATTGTAAGTGGATTTATAGGATCAAAAAGAAAGTTGATGGTTCAGTTGACAAATACAAAGCTCGGTTGGTTGCCAAAGGGTTCACTCAGCTTCTAAGTCTTGATTACCACTACACTTTTAGCCCGTTGTCAAGCCCGTGACCATTTGTGTTCCCTTTTACATGCAGTTTGGTGGATTTTACATCAATTGGATGCCAACAATGCCTTTTTACAAGGCACACTTGAAGAAGAGGTTTTTGTGAAACAACCACCTAGATTTAAGAATGCATCTAATCCCTCACATGTTTGTCATTTGTGTAAGGCTATCTATGGTCTCAAGCACGCACCTCGCGCTTGGCATAATGAGCTAATATCCTATCATCTTTATTTGGGATTTACTAAGTTTCACTCAAATCCTTCTTTATTTGTTCGCCAAGGCTCTAATGGTGTTGTGTATCTTTTAGTCTATGTAGATGACATCGTCTTTACAGGAAACAATTCCTCAATGGTTCATCAGATTATCTCTTCTTTGGCTTCCTATTTTTCCCTTAAATATCTTGGTCCCTTATCCTCCTTTCTTGGAGTTGAGGTTCATCGAGATGAAAAAAGGCCTCATTCTCTCATAAGTAAAGTATGTCTCAGACCTTATCCATGACCTTTTGATGCAATACTATAATGGTGTTCCACGCCCATGAGCTCTTGAATATATGAAGGTCATTAAAAAGTTGCAATGCGTGTCTTTTACTAGGCTTGATGTTCTTATTCTGTTCATAAATTATCTCAGTTTATACATATCCCATTTGAAGCTCACTGGAGGACCATTATAAACCTTATTTGATATCTCAAAAGTATCGCTAAATATGGTCTTAGAATTGCTCCAAGAATCAGTCTCGACTCTTCGTGTTTTCTGATGTTAACTGGGCTGGAAACCTCACTGATCGAAGTTTCACAACAGGTTTTATTGTTTTTCTTAGGCTTACTCCAGTTAGTTGGTCATAAGAAAAACAACGTAGCATTGCCCGCTCTTCCACTAAAGTAAAGTATCGAGTTGTTGCTAGTGTAGTTTATGAGACTACATGGGTGAAAAATCTTCTCAAGGAACTCCATGTCAAAATTCTCACACCACCTATCATTTTTTTGTGACAACCTTGGTGTCACCTACTTATGTGAGAATACAGTCACATGAATCATATAGCAGTTAATTTCCACTATGTTCACCAACAGGTTATCGATATGCGTCTTGCCTTCTAGACATTCCTATTTTCAACCAGCTAGCTGATTCTTTCACCTAACCGCTTCCAAAAATCTTATTGCATCGCCATTTGTCCAAGCTAAGTGTTGTTGCAGACCATCTAGCATGAGGGGGGTATATTAGAACATTATTTATTATTGTGTTTTTTTACTGTTACTGCTTATTTTTACTGTGTAGGTAGTTATTGTGTTTCCACTATTTTAGGAGTTCAATTTTGAATATTCCGTGATATCTAGATAGTGTCTATCGTAGGAGTCTATTATATTTGTTATTTTCTTTGTATATATACTTCAGTTTGTTATTGATTAGTAAAAGTATCTTTTGCTTCATCTTGCTCAAATCATTATAAACATCCCTCTGCTTATGCCAATGCGTACCGGAAGAAGGCCCACTATCTCCAACTCCATGATCTTGCACCTTTACACGATTCATCACAAGCTTGACAATTTGTTCTAAAATGTGTTATATGTCAATTGTCCCTCATTGGATAAAACAAGAAATGTGAATTGATTTTTAAGTTAAATGGGTTCTCACACCTATCAGACTAATGTATTTGGGCTCTTCTGTTATAGTCTATAATGAATTTCCAACTAATTCAAGCGGCCAAGGTTCAAACTGATGCACACCAGCAAGAGGCCTCTCATGGCCACCAGGTTGTCTCCACAACGCAACGAGATATTATTTCAGAGTAGTACTAATAGAACTCTCTCTCACTATTTTCTCATGTTTATAGTATTAACTTTTAAGTAGTCTGTCACTCTTTTTTAAGCTGAGATAAACAAATCATACTGTTACTTTTGTTTTTCACAAAATAAGAAGAAACACAATATATATATATATATATAACAATTTCAAGAAAATAAAAGAAGAATGAAACACAATATGAAGAAGCAATTCACACTTTTACAAGGAATATAGAAACAGATGAAGCTAACCTCTTCATTAAATTATCAGGAATGAGAATACGGGTGTGTTTGGCAAGAAAGAAAATATATTCTGAAAAATATTTTTCTATTTTCTCATATTCATTTGGTTAAAGAGTTTGGAAAATATTTTTTCTAGGAAAACAAGTTTCTCTAGATTTAACAAAAATGACTTCCTTAATCAAAGTAGGAAAAAAAAAGTTGTAATGCTTGTAACTCTCTCAAAATCATCCACCCTGACCCCGCTCCTACCCCTACCACCTTCACCCCCCTCGCAAAATTTTTTTTTTAAAAAAAGAAAATCAAAATATTTTCTTAGCACATCCCCTACCCTGACCCCCACCCTACCAGCCCTCCCCCTCCAAAAACAATTAATTTTTTTTTAAAAAAAATTGAAGTTTCAAATTTTTTTTCTTACCCTACACCCTACCCCGAACCCCAACCCCCTACTACCCCAAACCAACAAAAATGTTAGTAACATTTTTAAGATTTGATATTTGATAAAATATCAATTTTTTTTCTCATCCCACCCCCTTATTCTATTCATTCTCTTTATTTTGTGTAAATATATAAATACTTTTAGAGAATATTTTTCTACTTGCGTAACGAACACAAAAAATAAGTATGAAATAATTTATTTTTCTAAAAAATATTTTTTATATGAAAATATTTTCCATAAAAAATATTTTCTCCATACCAAACACCCTACATGTTTCCACTATTAATTAAAAGGTAAGAAAAAAATAAAAGCATCCCAAGACAATCTATATATATATAATAAAACAAAGAAGTTTGCCTAAAATTAAGATAAGTAACATATTGAGAACTAGTCACTTGATATTTTGGCAACAAGAATCTATTTTGTTGGCAACAAAATTATTTTGGTGATTACTTGGGTGAATAATCAATTCGTAATCAAGCAACTTATATGAAAAAAATTACTATGACCAAAAAGTCATCCCAAAATAAAAATATTTCAATAGAGATGTCATTTCTTAAAATATGTGAATAATTAATTTAAACAACATAACTAATAATATTATAAAAAGTAAATATTTATGATTTTACTATAATTGAGTAAATCAAGAAAATATTACAAAAAATCAATTAGTAAACTGTAATCATGTAACTTATATGAATAAGATTATAATAATAAAAAAGTCATTTCAAAATAAAAAAATATTACTATGAAAAAGATGTTATCCCTCAAAAAGTATATACAATTAATTTAAATAATAATATTATTTAAAAAATATTTATGAGTTCACTACAATGTAGTAAATCAAGAAAGTATTACACAAAAAATGAATTAGAGAATAACTAATTAATAATCAAGTAATTTATATAAAAAAGATTATTATGACAAATGAGTCCTTCCAAAATTAAAAATATTATGAAAAAGATGTCATCACTCAAAATGTGTATATAATTAATTTAAGTAACAATACTATATAAAAAAGAACATTTATGATTTGATTACAATTGACTAAATCAAGAAAGTATCAAGAAATATCAATTAAGAGAATAACCAATTAGGAAACAACTTATATGAAAAAAATATAATAATCAAAGAATTACTGCAAAATTAAAAATACTATGGAAAGATGTAATCACTCAAATGGTAACTTTGGACTACAAAATGAAAGAAATTTATTTTAATATATTTCAAGAAATTTTATTTTAAAAATATGCATTTATATTTATTGAAAGAATTTTCATTCGATATATTTTAAGTAATCTATATTTAAAATAAGATGCATTCATATTTAATGAAAGGATTTTCATAATTAAGAATAACTCTCAATGGTAATTACACTATCATTCTATATTAGCAAATGAATAAATGATAGTCTTGAATTTAAAAGGAGGGTAGATTGAAATAAATAAATATTGAAAACTTTTTAAAATGAATATTACTACACAAAAAAGATTGCATAATGTTTATAAAAAATAACTACTAAAATTACGTAGTCCTAATTAATATTCGAAGTCAAACAAAATTTTGCTTTACAAAGTTATTCTTTAATTATATTGACCAATTATATAACCTTATATATGTCTGTAAGAATAATTATGGATTTTAAAATAATCAAATTTGAAAAAGATACTTTGTTTTGATGAACAAAAATTAATTAAAAAATATTAAATTAGCTTATATAAAAATTTAAATGTTCAAATCAATAAAACGAATTAGGAATACATATTTCTTAATAATAAAAATATCAATAAAATTTTATAATAATTGTGAGTTACTAATAAATTAGAATATATGCAATTGAAGTATTACCAAAAAATGAATATTTATATGACAAAAAGTATTTATGATTTCATTCAATGTAAGTCAATTAAGGAAGCATGACAAAATTGAATGAGAGATATACACAGAAAATAAATAATCAATTAAAAATTATATACATATATATAAAAAAGAATATTGAACCAACTGCAATTAATCAAGAAGTTCTAATGTCATAACAATTTATCAATAAAAAAGGAGGCTACACTCAGAAAAAACTAATTAATTTCTGACATAACATGTTGGAAAAGATGAGTTGTGCAAGTGATTTTTGCCACAACTTATCTTGTCATGATAATTCCTAGAATCTCAATTTATTGTGAGTATTATTTTAGAATAGTTTTTTCTTGATTTATCAAGTCAACTAAATATACAGGTTATGTTGCATATTTATTTTATTTTCTACATATTTGGTGAAAATTTTATGAGTCAGTATTCATGTACTTTATGTTTTATAAAAAAAATATAATCTGTACTCTTTGAAAATTTAAGTTAGTGATCTTTTAATATGTCATACATTTTTAAAGACTTATAAAAAATTATCTTGGTCAAAATGTGCAATGAGAATTTTAACAATAACATAAAAGTTTACAAATTATACATTAAATATGAAAGAAACTAATATTGATATTAGATAGTTGATTTTCTTGCATTACAAATATTGTTGCTTTAGATTTTTGTGAGATAATAACATGATTTTAAAAATTAATAAACTATGATACTAAATTACTAATCCATTATATTTTTATATATTAGGATTAACAATTGATTTCTCTATACTATATTTCTATATGTTATGATTAACAATTAAATTATATGATTTTAATAGTATATTAAAAGTTTTGTGATATTGTATTAGGAATGATAGTTAAGTGACCTTAGTAAAAAAAAAGATAGTTGTGTAACTATCTACGAAATTTATCCGACACTAGAATTACCATCTCAAAAGCTATATATCAAAGATCAAAATTTGGGTGAGTATCTCGTGGCCGATGCTCAATGGCCAATGCTCAAATTCAAGAAATCAAATACTTATGAATATTGATTTTTTCAAATTCATTATATTTAAATTCTTATTGCAAATTTTATTGTACTTTTACGTAGCATATTGTACTAATGTGAAAGTAAAGGTCATTTATTATTTGTTATTTATATATGCTACAAACTTTCTTATTTTTTTTGGTTTTAGTTGATATAAACAGGCAAAAAATATATACAATTAATTTAAATAATAATATTATTTCAAAATATTTATGAATTCACTATAATTAATTTAAATAATAATATATTAAAAGTTTTGTGATATTGTATTAGGAATGATAGTTAAGTGACCTTAGTAAAAAAAATAATAATTGTATAACTATCTATAAAATTTACCCGACATTAGGATTACTATCTCAAAAGTTATATATCAAAGATCAAAATTTGGGTGAGTAGCTCATGGCTGATGCTCAATGGGCAATGCTCAAATTCAAGAAATATAATACTTCTGAATATTGATTTTTTCAAATTCATTATATTTAAATTTTTATTGCACATATTATTGTAATTTTACGTAGCATATTGTACTAATGTGAAAGTAAAGGTCATTTATCATTTGTTATTTATATATGCTACAAACTTTCTTATTTTTTTTTTGTTTTAGTTGATATAAACAGGCAATGAGTTCAATCATGTTTATATTTATATTTGTAACTCCAATTTTAGAATATTGTAGATCTTTGGTGCAGTAATTATTTTGAACTACTTTATACTATATAAAGGATAAAGATGAATAAGATTAATATCTTATTATACTGATTAACATGAGGGGTTAAGTATTAGTTAAATGTTCTAAGATGGGAGGGAATTCAATTTCGATAGTGATTAATATTTATAATTTCATTCATGTTGAGTAAATTGAGAAAGTATGATAGGTTTGATCGAAAATAGAGTTGACCAGTAAACATTCAACCCTATGAAGGACTAAATCATTTATTCGAAAAAATAATATACAATAAGATTCGATAATATTTGTTGGTCCATTATCATAAGAGAATGAGTGAACATTGTGAAATCATGCAAACGGGTTAGGACTTAGATAATGTTATAAGTTATTTGTTGAAAAAATGGTAATAAAAAACCATGAGAGAGGAAAAAATTACTATTATTGAGACTTTGCTCAAAATATCTGTCTTGACGCAAAAATATTTTAAATTTATAAAAAATATACCATGACTAAGATCGTGCAAAGAAATGGAAAATTTACTTTAAAAGAAAAATCTATCAAGACAAGAAAAGAGAAGGGGAAACTCCTTCCTTTCTTT
Source organism: Capsicum annuum (assembly GCF_002878395.1). Taxonomy (NCBI): domain Eukaryota; kingdom Viridiplantae; phylum Streptophyta; class Magnoliopsida; order Solanales; family Solanaceae; genus Capsicum; species Capsicum annuum. Next base: position 74,990,025 of record NC_061114.1, read on the forward strand.
TGATAAGAGGGTGAATATTAAAATAATTAATATAAAAGAATTTAAATTTCAAGTTAAAATTTTATAGAGAAGCCTCATGTGCATAAATCTAAAACATATCTTTCATTAGTTCTTTGTTTTTCTAACCAAATTTAGAAGTAAGTCACTTGACTAAAAATAATTATGTTAAATATGTATTTTCTTTTGTAATTATATGATTTTTTTACAAAATAAATCATTATAGACCGCAAAATTATCTAATATTCTCAAATAATTATATTACAATATAATATTATTTGCACTCGGATACTAACTATCGAAAAAAGTGTTTAAGTTTTATGTAATTAATGATATTAGATTCAATATTTTAATAGTTATTTTTCGTATTGCATAAATTTATTAATTTCAAGTATGTGAATGATATTGAATAAATTTTTTATTATATAAATTAATAAGATAATAATTTCTATAATTAATTTCATTTAATATTGAACGTGTATCGCGCAGATACTAATATTAGTTACAATAAATATAGCAGCGCTTTTGCCCAAAAGAGTGAGTTTCCACGGCGTATTCAGGATTAAGACTTAGAATTTGACGACGAACTTAAGAAACCACCAATGTATACCTTAAACTGGTTATAATTTACAGGTTGTCTCTTAGAAGACATTAGTTTGCCTTATGCCATTCTTCAGGGTTAGATGCCAAAGCCCTAGATATTTTCTTTTCCTAGTGGATGTCTTAGAGTAAGAGCACTTGTTTGAATTCCAATGCCAAAAATGCTTGGATGAATTATACTCGCGGGAAGGATTAACAGAAGTACTATGTTTATCTTTACAAATTCACTTTTCTATTTTGAGATATTCAATAATAATTGTTCAATTTATAAAATTAATGAATAATTATATATTTTTATTCATTTTACCTTTAATTAAATGCAATAAATTACTCATTGCATTTTTCAAAGCAAAAAATTTATTATATTCAAAGAGTAATATAGTAAAATTACCCCTCTATTTATTAGTTTTGAGGTATGTGTCAAGTTAAAAGTTGACAAATATTTATGGATGGAGGAAGTAATTCTGATTCACCTGTTTCTACAAGAAAAAAATAAGCCAATTACCTGAAGCCTCAGTTGTTTGGATTTACTATAAATGATACAAGAATGAAAAGCACAAAAGAGTACAAGGTATTGTCAAAGGTTCAAGTTTTGGATTGAAGACCTTTTGGAGCCTTTTCAAGCCTTGTTCATGCAAATGGGAGCTTATGAGAGCATGATGCCTTCAACCAAGGGAGTGTATTTGCTAAAATGTGAAGAAGATCTTTGAATACACTCCAAGGAAGCCTTGAATACACTCCAAAGGCGCTTCAACTTAGGGATATTATGGTCTTTTGAGACTCCCTTTTTACACTCCAAAGAAGCACTCTTCATTAAGAGTATTTTTTATATTTGTTATGTAATAGTACAAATAGACAAGTAGCCTTCTATTTTCACTAGCTTTTGGACATTTGAAATGAGTGACTTTTAGATTGTAGTTCTTCTTCTTCTCTTAGAGAGAGAATCCGAAATTAGGGTTAGCACAATTGATGGATTTCACTTGTGTTGACAAATTGGCAAGAAAGGTGGGTGCTTGAGAAGGTGAGTTCCTTTGTGTCCACCTAAGAATGAAGTGTTATCCATTCATGGTGAAGTATGTCTAGTTTTTTGATACACAATTAGGTGCTAATCATTAAGGTTGGTGTATGTTTCATTATCTATCTTTAAATTTATGTAATCTTCTCCTTCATCCCCCTTCTATGTGTTGTTTTCCTTCTAGTGTGCTTGCTGATGTTTGTGTTCTTCATCACAATTTCGTGTGTTCTTAGTTTAGATCTTGTATCATTTGGTATCAAAGCCTTGTTTAGGGTTGTTCCAACATCCCTAAATCTTGGTTTTAGTGTTCTTATTTAGAAAATCTCACAAAAAAAAATTGTAAACCTATTTTTGTGTTTTGGCAGATTTTTAAATTTTAGATATACATGTTTTTGTATTGTTTTGTTGGTTTCAAGTGCTAAATTCTTGTTCCCTAGCACCTAGGGAGTATAAATCTACATTTGGAACAAGATTTGGTTGTTTTTGAGTTAGATTCACCATTGTTGTGACTTGTTTGAAGCTTTTGGAGGTGAGATCCACTTTGGGTTTGAGTGGGTGGCGTGAATGGTGGCTGATTTTTTGTTATTTGAGCTCACCTTGGCCAAAGGAATCTAGATCTAAAAGAAAAATTGAATTCGGGGTTCATTTGCCTAGTGGTCAAACCTTGGTCAACTCTTGAATATTCATATTGTTCTTCCTCAATCTTCATATCTTGTTGGAGAAGAATATTCAAAAGTTCTTTTTTGATCTTAAAAATGGAGGAAAGAGAGTGTACTAGTTGTTCAAGGCAATTTCCAAGAAGCTTCTTAGTCTTGCCAAAAGAAGAAAACAACAAAGACAAAAGGAATCTTCAAGTACAATTGCAAGTACAAGGGGGGACCAATTCATTTCTAATCCATTTTGAAGTTTGAAAAGGCTTCAAACTTGAATATTTTTCCCTCCAGATGAATTCTCTTCCTTCCTAAGTGTTTTTTGGCCGAGACAAGAATTTAAAAATTAAAAAATTTGAAAAAAGTGACGTCCAATCACAAGCTGCCACATCATCACTATATAAACAACCAAATTGAGTTCTAAATTGGATTTCTAAGTTTCTATTTATTGTTTCTAGTTACTTTTGTGTTAATTCTACCACTAATTAACAATCTAGTAATTACCTACTAGGTTGATAATTAGTCTAGAGTTTTTTGTTCTGTGTCTACGTTTCTTTTGTGCTTTTACCGTTTTTAATTTGTAGTAGTTTGTTGGTTCAAGTCCCTGCATCATTTTATTGGAGTCATATCAAATAAAAATCAATTCTGGACCAAAGCTTATTCACCACTCAATTCACTTACCAAGTATTGTCAAGTATTCAACACTTGTGAGACCAAGTGTGAGGTGAGATTCAAGTGCGAGTGTGGTAAGGCTTTTTTTGAGCTAACTTGTTTGTTCGTTTTGTAGGTTTTTACTTTGCTGTATTTTGCTTTTTCTAGGTACAATTGTAATGGAATTCAAAGGTACCACATCCCAACCTTTGGGAAATGATGCTTTGGGAGCCTTGATGGCTAGGTTTGAGGCTTTTGCCCGAGATATGAAGAGTGATCGTGATGCCTTGAGGAGTGATAGGGATGCTTTTAGGAGAGATATGAAGAATGATATGGATGTTTTTAGGAGAGACATGAATAGAGTTAGAGCGGGGGTTGATAGACTATGTCCACCAAAACCTCCCCAAAATTCAAATCACCAAGTTCCAAACTCACTAGACCCGAGGCTACCTTCACAAATCCAAACACCTCAAGTCCAAAGATCCTATACTTCACAAAATCCAATGAATCCTCTCTACAAGTTAGAACCCGAAGAGAATGAGGCCAAGCCTCAAGATAAAGAGAAGCTTGATGTTGATGTACAAGAAAAATATTAAGAAAAGAAGAAAAGGGAAAGCAAAACTGCGGGTAGTGAAGTAGAAAAGAAAAAAATTGCTTGATTGTGGATCTTGTCCACAAAGAACCTTTATCACTTCCTAACCCAAAAACTAGCATTTTGCCTATCTTTGATTCTTCTTATGTGCAGGTACTAGATGAAATAATAATCAAGAAGGATCCAAAAGGAGTTCCACATTAAAGCATGAGAAATGAACTAGAGACTCCTTTGATCAAGAGCGCCAAAAAGTGGACTGCCTAAGCCTTACCTGAGGTGACTTCAATGCTCTTGTAACACCTTGATTTTTTAAACCAAAACACTACACGGTGCTCATGACCCTGAAGGACCACAAGCTAACCTATGATTGATATCTGTACCTGTACCCTGTATAATATAACATGATAATGTGAAAATATGAACTAAAAGGCCATAAGGTTCAATACTGAACAAACATCTAATACACAATGTCTGAAAATGGTATAACAATACCAAAACAAATCTAAAATAACTGTCTGACATGCTGTAGTCTGAAAGCCTCTAAACTGTCTGAATAAGGAGTTGATGGGACATGTCCCCAACTAACTTCATCTACTGAAATAAACTAGAAACTAAAATAGTAATTTAATAATCATGTCCTCGAAAGATGAGGACTCACTTTTAACTCTGACTACTCAGACTAGAATCTACTGATAATCTGGAGCTCGTGCCTCTAAACCTATGGTATAAGACACCATAGCACGAATGCGTCAGTACTTTGAATGTACTGGTATGCAAGTGAGGTAGGCTAAATGCATGGGGTTCATAGGCATGAACAAATATAACTAATTGACTAACATGAATGTGAGAATACATACATGGCTACGTAACTATCACTGAGATCGTGTTGGGACTGAATACTATATTACTGACTACTAAGGGATTGATACTATATTACTGATACATGGATAACTGTGTCTAATAGTTTAGATTATGAAGAAATGGTCTGGTTGACTGTATCTGACAGTCCTGAAGCTGAAGACTGATTATATATGTTTGATAACTAATAACATGAGTGACTGTGTCTGACAGTCCTGAATATGATGGAACTACCTGAGTTTCGTACTGTATCTGGGTAACTGAATCTGAGATCAGTCCTATCTAGTGGGGGATCTTTGAGTATACTGATAATAAAGAAGATTTGACTTAGTCTGAGATCAGTCCTACGTAGCGGGTGATCTCTGAATCTGATTATGCTGCTACTAATTAGCCATAGTTGAGATCAGTCCTACCTAATAGGTGATCCCGTAGTCTATTTATAATGACAAGGATTGACTATATCTGACAGTCTTAAATCTGTATCACTGAGCTGAATTAACAATATTTGACAATCCTGATTTCTATAACTAAAACTATGGGATGTATTCATCTAACCGACATACCCCATACTAAGCTAACTGGGGTCCAACCTATAACCCCAGCTAGAAGGGTGTCAGTACTGTGCCACTGGTAAAGATAATTGTTGCGGAGTCAGTCCTAATCTAGCGGATGACTCCTGGGATCAGTCCTATACATTTAAATACGCTAGCGGGTGATCCCTGAGTATGTCAGTCCTATCTAACGGGTGATGTCTCGTACCTACGCTGGCTATGTAGTTATGGAACTTAGGGATTGCTTCTAGGGATCTCAGTCCTATTTAGCGGGTGAACCCCTATCCCTAGGCTCGCTCGGTGCTGAATCTTACTCCCATCTAAAAGATACTGAACTGATTAATTGAACTGAGCTGATTAACTAAACTAGACCAATTAATTGAACTGAATTGATTAACTGAACTGAACTGATACTAGTGGTGTTGTCTAGCAGAGCTAAACTGAATTTACTAAGTTCTGTTGACTGATGAAATGTACTGAGTTCTAAGGACTGACTGAGAATACTGAAGTTACTGAGATAAACTAAACTGCTACTAGTGGTGTTGTATAGCAGAGCTAAACTAAATTTATTGAGTTCTGTTGACTGACAGAATGTACTGAGTTCTAAGGATTAACTGAGAATACTAAAGTTACTGAGATTGACTGGGAATACTAAGGTTACTGAGATTACTGAGCTACTGAAATTACTGAGATTTCTGAGATTTCCTGAGTTACATGACTGACTCAGTTCTATGGATCATAGCTTGACTGAGGAGATCGTGAAAACATGACATGGCTCTAGGCACACAGCTAAATGTTTGGGTACAAGTACCCCCAGGGCTCGATAAGAAGAAACTGACATAGCATGGCTTACTTGAACACATGACCAATAACACAATTCACAGTTCATATATTGAAGCACTTCATCAAACATGTGATATGCATAAGCTTGTACATACATGGGGATTTCATGATATCATACTAGTTGGGCATTGTTCCTTCATCTAGACATTTAATCAAACACATGGTAGGCATAGCATATGTAGATAACATTATACAACAATTAATCATCATGATTCATCTCTAATTTCATCATCCAAGAGTTTTAATCCTAGGTTTACATGAATCTACATCTTTACTAGTCAATTCCACATGAAATTTATCACTAAACATGGATTAAAACTCAATTGGTCATGAGCAACACAAACCCAACATGGAATTCATACAAAAATCCATACACTTGAATTTGAAAAGAGATTATTGGACTTCATGGACGAAAGGAGTCCATAAATGAACACTATGCATACCTTAGCTTGTGATTCTATGAAGGTTGATGGAGAGATTCTTGAAATTTGATGGTGAATTCCCTTGGAATTAAACTTTCTATGAAAACCCTAGGGCCTGTTCTCGAGAGTTTTTGAGAGTAATTGAGTATAAGCTGCTGAATTATGGCCAAATCTCTTGTTATAAGGCTTATATAGGGTGGAAAATTAACCGTTTTAACCCTAGGACACGTATTTAATTTCTGAGAAAATTTCTCAATTTTCATCCTTGGTGCGACGTGCCACTATCGCGCCAAGTCACTGAAAAATGACAAATGGGAAATTGCACGGTGGTGCGACGTGGAGCTATCGCATTGCCACCTTGTCTGTGACTTGAAAGTTTGGCGCAACGATGCTATCTCCGCGATGCTCTGAAGGCTCAGGTGATACACTGTGTCACTAAAAGGTCTCTAATTCTTCACCCGGGTGTCGGATTTGGGTAAATTTAGTATCTATGGAAAGCTTATTCGATTTCCCACATGAGAAAAAGTGAAAATATTAAAAATACCATATGTAAAAAAGTGGATTCTTCTTTTAAAGAAAGCTTTCTAACATTTTTGGGAAAAAAATTTCAAGCTAGGAAAAGTACAGGTATTACAACTCTCTACACTCCCTTGATTTCAAAATAGTGTGATTTAGTGTCTTGGAAGTAGTTTCAGGTTTACAAGTGCGTACACTTTTCCTTAGTATCTCATTTGTTATGAACAATGATCAACTTACTCTTAAAGATACTCATTACCCTTCTTTGAGCTAGAAATGTTGTGATGTACCCTTTAGTGTGCTGGTCTCGGGTTTGTTTGACATAGGGGTGCATGCTTCTCCTCTTAATATCTCTCTTAATTTATGCCATGATCAATATGCTCCTACATATAATCCACTACTTGAATATGTAAATTGTAGATTTGAAAGCCTTCAAGTTGGTGCTCATTTTCGTAATGTTGATCATGATATAAAACTTGACCCCTTGAGTGTGTGTGATGAAAACCGTGCCACTAGTCTTATTCATGATGATTATTTGTTTGGAAAACTTATGAATAAAGGTGTGCTTGTTCCTAGGAGGGGTTTTTTAGACCACAACCCTTTAGTCTTGAATGATATCTTTCTCTTAAGGGTGATTGTTTTTGGTAATTGTGAACATAATTGTCTAGTAAAAGGAATGGCTAACCTCGACCTAGACCCTTTCTTACTACTTCCCTTTGACCTTGGAATACCTTTGAGATGTGGAAGGTGTGGTTTTAGTTCATGCTCATTACCTTTTGATGTTGATGCCATTCACTTTATTTGTATCCTTTATACTAAGCTTTACATTCCAAATACCAAGGATACATGGATTTATGTTAAGTTTGAACTACCTTGGAGTGATGACATAATTATGGTACTAATACTAACCCTCCTACTAAGAGGATTGTGTGCTTGTTATCTTCTCTCTTTGGTTTTGCAAGATGTGAATTTGATGACAAATTCCTTTCAAGATGGAGAGGATGATACAAGCATGAAGAGTACAAAAGAGTACAAAGGATCAAGTTTCAGATTGAAGACCTTTTGGAGGCTTTTCAAGCCTTGTTCATGCAAATGAGAGCTTATGGGAGCATGATGCCTTCAACCAAGGGGGTGTATTTGCTAAAATGTGAAGAAGAGCTTTGAATACACTCCAAGGCAGCCTTTAATACACTCCAAAGGCACTTCAACTTAGGGATATTATGGTCTTTTGAGACTCCCTTTTTACACTCCAAAGGAGAACCATTCATTAAGGGTATTTTTGACATTTGTTATGTAATAGTATAAATAGACAAGTAGCCTTCTATTTTCACTAGCTTTTGGACATTTTAAATGAGTGACTTTTAGATTGTAGTTCTTCTTCTTCTCTTAGAGAGAGAATCCGAAATTAAGGTTAGCACAATTGATGGATTTCACTTGTGTTGACAAATTGGCAAGAAAGGTGGGTGCTTGAGAAGGTGAATTCCTTTGTGTCCACGTAAGAATGAAGTGTTATCCATCCATGGTGAAGTGTTTCTAGTTGTTTGATACACAATTAGGTGCTAATTATTAAGGTTGGTGTATGTTTCATTACCTATCTTTACATTTATGCAATCTTCTCCTTCATCTCCCTTCTATGTGTTGTTTTCCTTCTAGTGTGCTTGCTGATTTTTGTGTTCTTCATCCCAATTTTGTGTGTTCTTAGTTTAGATCTTGTATCAATAAACCATGCATTTTGATATAGTATTACTTATTAAACGATTACTTATTTATTTATTTAATCAATTCAAGAAATTATTACATTAAGTAGATCATTGTCATGTATATGTCCTCAGCTTATACAGTAGATGATTTGGTGTATAGAGTTTAAACTTTTACACAGAAGATTAAATCATCGATTTTTATAAGTTAAAGTAATAGTTCACAAGCATAGATGAATATTTGGACAAACCATCAGAACTATTATAGCACGAGATTAAATGTAATTTATCTTGATTGCGAGAATGGTATAGTTCTAGCTTCTCGTGCTAGCATATTTTGTATGTATTGAACATGATTGAGTAGAGATGATTATTTTAAACTGATTGATAAAAAAATATATTCTAAACTATTAAATGTACTTATATTCTCAATCTTGATATAACTATTATGATCTGTATATATTATTTATCTTTTTAATTTATTAAAAGGTGAGATTATGAGATGGGTCAATATTCGTGATAGATTGGATGATAATAATATACATTGGTGAAATAATAAGTTTGTTGATGGAATTTATGTCTCAGTATAGAGATTGATGATACGCCTTTTATGAGAAGCTTATAAGTTTTCACGTGCAAACTCGACCCGTGAATTTATGAATTCGACATATTAAATAAGTTAAGCATTACTCTAAAGGAAATTAATCATTAAATTAAAATCCTCAGTAATTTAATTTATTATTAGTATCTATTATCTTAACATAGGGAAGTACATAAGTGTTTAATGAAGAATTTCAAAATAAAGATAGAGGAATGCAATTACAAATTTTTAGTAGAATAATTTTTAATTTATTATGGTAAGAAAGGTTGAATTATTTCCATAATAGGGAGCCACAGTAATAAGTTTCATGGTCCCTACAGTGTCATATTCAACTAGAACTCGAAATTTTATTTTCTATGGAAAAAGAAGAAGTCCCCGCCTTTTTCTTGTTCAAGTAGAAACAGACCTGTGTTTTTCTTTCCTCCTTGGACTAAGTTAAGCATTACTCTAAAGGAAATTAATCATTAAATTAAAATCCTCAGTAATTTAATTTATTATTAGTATCTATTATCTTAACATAGGGAAGTACATAAGTGTTTAATGAAGAATTTCAAAATAAAGATAGAGGAATGCAATTACAAATTTTTAGTGGAATAATTTTTAATTTATTATGGTAAGAAAGTTTGAATTATTTCCATAATAGGGAGCCACAGTAATGAGTTTCATGGTCCCTACAGTGTCATATTCAACTAGAACTCGAAATTTTATTTTCTATGGAAAAAGAAGAAGTCCCCGCCTTTTTCTTGTTCAAGTAGAAACAGACCTGTGTTTTTCTTTCCTCCTTGGACTGGGAGAGTATCTTTATAAATAGGAATTTTCCTAACCTAAAAGTTTAAATTTTCCTATTCAGTAATTGGACACCTAAGTACTGTAATGACCCTTTAAGTTATTTTTTATATTTCTGCTTATCCTTCCTGTTAGGGCTTCTCCATAGCTGCTCCAAGTCATTTATGACTTGCTGGGACTGATAGTTTGGTTACCGGGTAGTTCACTTGATTTTTAGAACCAATTCCCTGTTTAGAAGTCTTCATTGGATTCAAATGGCCATCGGACAAAAACTTCAATAAAATGACCTTAGATGTAAATTTTGACTATGTCAACAGCTCCAAAATATCGATTTTAGTCTAGGTAGACCTTTGGTTTGGGTCCTAATGTACTCAAACACATTTCGACTTATTGATCAAAAAGTTGAAAATTTGGAAATATGGGTGTGGGACTCACATTTGGTCGAAACAACCTTGAATGGAAAATCTAACTTTATAAATGCATCCATAATATCGAACTTAGTGTGGTTACATGGTTCATTTGCAAAAATTGGATTCCGATCGAGTCCCAGACATTGGTCAAAACTTAGAAATTCTCCCAAGTTTCATCTAATATCTTGTGCAAAGGGAGGATGCCATGATCATATATAGGGGTATGGCAATCGCCTTTAGGCGATCACAAACCAAGAGATGGTGATAGCCACATCTCCATACATAGAGGGGCTATAAATAGACCCCAATGTCGTAATTTTGGTCATTTTCTCTCCATTTTTGAGGCCAAGAAATCCTAAATGTGTATGATATCTCAAAATTAAGTCTTTAGGGCGACTTGGGAGCTTGATTAACATATTTTATCGTGATTATCATCTGAATTAAGGTAAGATTTCATAACTTTGTTGATGAATTTCTTGGTTTTTCACCCAAAACCCCAATTCACTTAGGGCTTGATATTAGCCCCAAATTAGCTTGGTTTTCACCTATTTTATGAGGGTTATGGTTCATTGATCATGTATGAATGTTGAGTTGGCCTCAAAAATGTATTTTTTATAAGTGGGACCTACTTGGGGTTTTTGGTATTATTTTTAAACCCGAAGCACTATGGTGTAATATGGGTATCACTATTTTCGTATTGATGAGTAGATTTTGATTTTGATAGTGTGATGGAATTTTGGTATTATAAAATAAAGATAAGCTTTTGGTGAATGATGTAAGGATTTGTGGTTCAACTTTGAGGTAGGCTTCCATCTACTCTTCTTTGTAAGATGATATGTGTTATATATTATATGTGAATGTGAATATTAAGCTTGATTATGAGTAGAATGACTAAATCTTGATTATTGTCGTTTGGGGATTAGATGAGGGTTTTGACTCATAAGATAAAATATTTAGTACTTTTTTAGAATCCTATTGTCTTCTCCCAAGATTGAACTAATTTGTAGCATGGATATGATATGATTCTAGATTTGGGATATGATTTAAGTGTTGGAATCATGGTTAGTATGATTAACCTTAGTTGGGCTAGTCTAGTGATCTTAAAATTGTAATTTGAGTAGAGTTGACTTAAATGCCCATGTTTCTAGACAAAATCCCTATCTTAGGATTGGTTATGGCATACTTGGCATCTAGAAGTTGAACTAGATATTTTAGCCTAGTTTGGGGTATAAATTGCCTAAATATGAAAATTGTGGATTAGAAATGGGTTTTTCCGATCCACCTTAGACCAAGACTTGTGTTAGCCCTTGTGGACTTAGTTGTAGCTATTAGGCCTAGTTGAGATATTGAACCTTTAGAATAAGTTTACTCCATGGTTGGGTAAATTGTGATGACTTTTTCGGATTATGGTTAATGGCCTTTAGAAATGTTATCTCCTCTTAGATATGTTATTAGGCCTTTAGAGTTGTTATTTTCTTTTAGATATGATAATTGGCTTATAGAGATGATATTCCTCATTGTTATGAGTTATGCTTTATTAATGTATTATGCCTCCTAGATGAGAGATGCTTATTAATGTATTATCCCTCCTAGATACGAGATGCCTCCTATATGTAAAATAATTATAGATATGCCTTATGTTTTATAGAGATATTATGCCTCATAAATATTCTATGGCTTATAGTTATGAGATGATTTATATACATAATTATTGATATGAGTCTCGGACACGTATATGGGCCTAAGGCTGTAATATTGATGTTGTAATGATTTCGAAAACATTATTAGGCCAAAGGTCATGTTATAATATAAGTTAGACATCCGAGAAGTAATTATCCTTGTAATGGATATAGTTGCAGTTTATAAATATATATAATATATAATATATATATATATGTATTATCTCTTCGATATGGGATGGAGAAAGATACAGTATGATGTTTATGATTCCAATGTTTGAATACTGGTGATGGCATGCATAGATTCGATACATTCATGATCATTATATCGGTAAATAATATGATTCTAGTTAAAATATGATATTATGACTATTCTTCCTAAACAAGAGTTAAAACCCACTTTGCATCTTAAAAATAGGTTTTCTTTATAATGATAACCGCTTAGCTTAATGGATAATCTATAGTATAAAAGAGGTTAATAATTATGATTTAAAGATTTGACCAAGACAGATTCCAGTCCATGAATTTACACTATTATTTACTATGATCACTTTATAATGATTTAATCCCGAAGATTACTCTAGACAATGGATTTACGAACTTACAGTCTTTTTAGCCACGACTTGAGTCCATGCACCTATTATATATATGCTTATTGATAATGTAATATGGATGATGAATGATGAATTATGGAAATATACTTTACCGTGCTTCTCTTTTCATGATTATTTACTTCATCCCTTGTGGGGCTTGTTCTTTACTTTATCCCTCGTGGTGTTTGTTCTTTATTTTAGCCCTTGTGCGACTTGTTCTTTACTTTTGCTCTTGTGGGGCTCGCTCTCTATTATTAACATTGACTTGGATATTATAATGATATGATAATACCCAGTAAGGCTGGAGAATATTATAATGATGTGATGATGTACAACGCTATGATGATGTGATGATACCCAAAAAGGCTGGAGGATCTTATGATGATGATATTGATACTCAAAAAGGTCAAAGGATGATTATATTGATGTGCCAATGTGTACATCTATTGGTTTGAGTCTGGCTAGCCTTATGTGTAGCAGTTTTATATATATATATATAAATGGCAAGGTTGGAGGACGATTATGATGACGATGGTTATAATGATGATGGTTATAATGATGATATTATGATATTATGGATTCTGTTGCATTTATACCCGCATGCGCATCGCTTATCACCAATATATGCTTATGTTTATTAGCTCATATGGAATGGTTGCATAGATATGGGTGATAACTATGCCTTATGTTGCTTTATGTTGATTGAACCTTCTGAGCCTAGGGCGGTGGGGGCGCACATAGACTAGGCTAGGTATTTGGTTGTCCGAAATATCCAGTTACTCGTGTTGTTATTGATATTATTATTATTATCATTATTATGGTCATTTTTTATGTCTAGCTTATGAAAAATTGGTCATTGATTCGGTATCGAGACTTGAGGTATGTTCTAGCCTCTACCATCTTACAATCTCTTCATGATTAGGCAAATGGATTTGAAACCTTGAGCTTGTTAGTACAAAATCCTAATAAGATTATAATAAGGCTTTATAATAAAGATATGATAATCTAGGTTATGCTTCAAGATGACCTTATATATATATATGTATATCTAGATACATGTAGCCATGGTATTACCATATATCTCTTCCTTCTTTTGTTCACATTGTATATTCATTCCTTGTCCTTGTATATTGTTATATACATCCTTCTTTTGCCCTTTCATTCATATTATGGCCTGGGATATAGGTATAGTGTTGAGATTTATAAGTATGGATGGAATAGGATAGTTCATCCTTGATACTTTCTTAGCCTTATTATTTTAATCTCTTGGACATGGACAGGATAAGTTATCGTTATTATCTCATTGTCTATTTATGTAGTTGCTGAACATTTGGTGTATGTTCTATTCTATTTATATGCTATATATATCTGTTTTACCTTTGGAGCTCAATTAATAGTTGTCTACTGAGTACCACTCATTTGGTACTCATACTACACTTCTGCAGCCACCAGATCAAAGTACGAGTTATCTCCATTGATGTGTACATACAGAGCAGCCATGGTTCAGAGACTTAGAGTGAGATCCTAACATTTGGAGTATTACTTATATCTCTCTTATGTATTAGACTAGTCTCTATGTTGTGTTTGGAGATAAGTTGTATTAATGTAATTTCTTTGATATTTCACTTTTGTAGTATTATTATAGTATAAGCTTTTGTAATGATACCACCAGGTTTTGGGAATTCATTATGTATTTGATTTTCTTATTTCATCTATTCCACATTCTCTTCTATTTATATTTGGGTAGTCCTTTACTAGCCGTTCTGAACTATAGGGTTGCTTGCCTATGAGTGGGTTATAGTAGGTGCCATCATGACCTGAGAAATTGGATCGTGATAAATTAGTATCAGAGCCCAGGTTTCACCGATGTATTAGTACAAGAGATAAGTGTTAGTATAGTCCCAGGGATTGGTGCGGAGACGTTCGTAACCTATCTTTGAGAGGCTACAGTGACCTTTTAGGAAATCTACTTTTTGACTCTTTGTCGTGTGTCCACATTACTATCAACCTCAAATATATTCTCTAACTCTATTCTGTCTCTAATAAATGATGCTAGATGGTCAAAAAATGCAAAAAGACTTCAACACATGTTCTGGAAGTTTCAGTGCAGCGTTAGACTAGAGAGTCAAATATGGATATTGAAGACCTTCAGCATCATCCAAAAGGATTTAGAGCTAGATTATGCTCCAGTTGAGCTCGTGATTACTTCATCCCTTGAGGGGTTCAGCATCGGGGATTTGATTGATGTTGCAGATCCCTCACATCCATAGATGACATGAGAGTCATCAAATAGTTCTCAGGCCAGTGGGTCTATTGGTGTTCATCTGGGCTCTTTGCTAATTTTTTAGTATGAGATTGGATTTCTTAAGGAGGCCATGCATTTCCCATGCTATATTTCTTTGAGTAGGGCATGATGCATAGATCTATTAGAGAATCAGTATTACTACTCCATTTGGTATTAGAGAACTTGATAGCAGCTTAATCTTTCTTCTCTCAGGTTATTGGTCATTTGAGAGTACATATTGAGACTTATGGAGGTAGCGGCAAGAGGCCGTTGTGCTATTAGTATTTCACCCAAGAGTGAGGATTCTTCCAATAAAGGTCAGCTTTAATTGTAGCATATCGGCTCTACGTAAGTAGTAATTCAAACTATGAGTGGTTCTCAGATTAATCATAATGATCATAAGCAGGCAGAGTCCTCATCAGACTTTGCAGATTTTTTGGTATGGGTCTTCGAGCCATGACAACAATTCTAGATTATGAGGGGTAGTATCTCAAAGTATTCTAGGATTTTGTTTTGGTTATGTCATGATGGGATAATAGTTTAGAGAGTACCCCTAGATATAAATTAGTTGATCAAACAAAGTTAGCCTATATTCCATGCCAGCCTAGAGATCTTGAGATAGGTTATGAGAAAAAGGATGATTATTTATAGTAGAAAGTGCTCTCAATATCGTTGGAAAACCATTTGGTCTCAGTTTATATTTTTTCCATGTTGGACTTCTGGAGTTTGCTATGACTGCAGATAGATCGACTATTGCTCTAGAGAGTGTCCTGACATGGGATTGCTAGTCTTTCAGCTCATTCAGAGCAGACTCATGATGATTGTGGCACCTTCAATTAGAGATAGTGCCCTTGGAGCCTAAGTTGATAATCGGTCGGTCGGTTCGAGTTTGGACCCTTTCAGATTTGTTTCCCAGTAAATTTGTTGGGCATGTAATTACAAATGTCACTGTGATTAGTGTCTTTTATTTCCCTGCATTTATCCTTTTCATTCTGTGTATTGGGGTCCTTGTACTCATTGATGATTATATGCCTTGATGAGATCATGTTTATTATTGTGTGCCTTTTAATTGAATTCATGATTTTATGACTACTCTATGACTTATTTTATTTAGTAGTGGATGGAGTAGATCTGTGTTGATATTTTCTTTCTATGGGTGTAGCATTTGAGTTTGAGTCCCATTTATCTTGGCACATTGGCCTTATTATGTCCCTTCAGTAGTACATGATATTGATGTTTATTTTGGTACCGCTTTATTATATTGATGTTGATATTGTTGTTAGTATTTCTATCACTGCTTGAGGTTATTAGGATATTATTACTTGATGTAATTAATCCTTACTGGGTAGCTATTTAGACTAGTGTTATCTAGTTAGAATTTCATTCTTTGTGATCTTATCCAGTGGCTTGAGTAGATATAGCCCGGTTTGATGATTTCTTCCCTATAGCGAGGCGAGGTTGACTATTTCTCTCTTAGTTAGCTATGTTAGATTGACTATAGAGTCAATTGTGGTATCGAAGGTAAGTTGACCTTCCATGGTTTTGTATAGTTCTAGAGTTCGCAATTTAGTTCTATTGCTCGTTAATGAGTTTGAGATTCTTAGACTTGTCCCCTAGATTTTGCTTTGGCTATTCTTATCTATATAACCCATTTGTGTTCTTGACAAGTTTTGGATCCGTTCTTTATTTGTGTCTATTTCATTGCCCGATAGCGGTTTGATAGTGATATTAAGATGTATAGGGTACATCTCTTAGATTTGTTGGATTCATCTCCTTGTGATGGTTTGTCCTTGTTATTGGTATGGAGATTTGGATGCTCCATTCTTACCATGATGTAATTTTTGTCTTTTGGGGAGTTAGAGAGTTGGAGACAGATAATAGTTCTTGTGATCGTATCTTGAGTTGGCAAATTGGAAATTCCTTGTCTTTGAGTTGTTTGACTTTTTGGTGGTGGTATTGACATTGACCTTGGTTTTGAAATTGTCATTTGTCTTGTTTGAGGATGTGAGTCATGGATGGATCGAGTGATGACTGTCCTACTTTGGTAGATTCAGGAAATCCTCATTTCAAAGTTTATTCGACCTAGTTAGGCTTGGTGGAGTATTTTTCCTCGATGAGCCTTTGGGTATTCTTTGCCGATATGGAGTGTTATATTGGTTAGTTTTTGGCTTGAGTTGTATTTCTCCGAGTTGCTAGAGTTTTTCCATCACTAGTGTAGTTTGTGTCCTTTATGAGCCTTGATTATGCTTTGATAGTTCACGTCATCTAGCGGATATGGAGTGGACCTCCTATGTTTTTAGCCTATGATTTATCCTCTATCATAATTTTGTTCTTCAGCTATGTTTTAATTTTGGCTCGGCATAATCTAGTATAGCTATGAATCATAGATATGTCTTATTTAGACAGTATGGTCCATATGAGTATTTGACTTTAGTTTGGATTTATGGACTCAAATTTAATTTTGACGCCTTAGGATGGCGATTTGGAAGTTATGATCGATTTAGAGTATTAAGGCCTACCCGTCTTCAGGTTTGGTTTGGGTAGTTGAGATCTAGTGATTCTGCCTTGGTGTTGAGATCTCAGCTTTGAGCTGTAGAGCTTGTGTGCAACCTTCGTTTTACACTTGCCTTAGTTTAAATTTTATTTATAGGCTGGTTGAACCTACTCCGTGGTTACCTATTTGATTTTCTTAACTTTGGAGGGAATACAATTGATAGCCCGTAGACCCGGTATTGGTTTATTTAGCCTTGACCTCAAGTTCCCAATTTTCTTTGAAAATTTTGGATGATATACTCTGTAGGAGTAATATACTTGAGTTGGATTCAGTATGGCTTCATTCTTGGTTGATGGGATACCTGGAGTGGATCGTCTAGTGATGAGTAGTTATGCCTTTATCTTTTGGATTTTAGTTTGATTAGCATCCAGACTGGTTGTAGCATTGGCATAGATTGCATTCCTTGATTACCTCCACTGTATGCCCAGACCTCACCTTAAGAACTTACTCTCATATTACCCATATGGACTTTCAGCGTACCTATTTCAGTTCTTTGAGTTCCTTGTGATGAAATTATGCAGGCAGGACTCGGGTGATTTTCCTCCTGGTTTGGAGTAGATAGCAGGTGTACAATGGTAAGGGAAGTTATATTTGGATTTGGAGTCAGCGACATTAGTTATGTATTCTTTTGTTTTTGGCTTGGATGAGCTTTTGTTGATTTGTACAGGTATTGAGATTGCATCAGGGTATGTAGTTTAGAGTTGTGTGCATCAGCCTTTTTGGTTCAGTTGGAGGCTAGCTAGTGATTAAGTTGATTTTTGGTTGTTAAAAAGTGAAAAGAGAGTGTTAGTTGAAAAAGAGATGCCTATGGCAAAATCCCTTAGAATTATTCTCTATTCGTAGAGGTTATCAGGGAAGCCAAGCTCGAAGCAGCACGCCCAGTACCTCATCCTTTTGAGTTATTGAGATTCTTTTTATCCGTTGACTTTCGGGGATAAAATTCCTTTGAGTGGTGGATATTGTAATGACCCTTCAGGTAATTTTTCATATTTTCGCTTATTTTCGCTGTTATGTCTTCTCCATAGCTGCCCCAAGTCATTTATGATTTGCTAGGAAAAATATTTCAGTTATCGGGCAGTTTATTTGATTTTTAGAACCAATTCCCTGTTTAGAAATCTTTGCTGGTTTCAAATGGCCATCGGGTAAAAAATTCAGTAAAACAATCTTGGATGCAAATTTCGACTGTGCCAGCAGCTTTGAAATATTGATTTTAGAATAGGTAGACCTTTGGTTTGGGTCCAAATGCACCCGAACTTATTTCAACCTATTGGTCAAAAAGTTAGAAATTTGGAAATATAGGTTTAGGACGCACATTTAATTGAAATGATCTTGGATGGAAAATCCGGCTTCGCTAATGCATCCGTAATGTCGAACTTAGTGTGCTTACATAGATCATTTGTGAAAGTCGGATTCTGATCGAGTCTTGGGGCATTAGCTAAAACATAGAAATTCTCCAAAGTTTCAGCTGATATCTGGTGCAAAGAGAGGATGTCGCAATCGCATATAGGGGTATGTGATGGGCCTTGGGCGATTACAGTCCAAGAGATGGTGATAGCCATATCTCCATACTTGGAGAGGCTATATAAACCCCAATGTTGCAATTTTGGTCATTTTCTCTTCATCTTTGAGACCTAGAAACCTTAAATGAGTATGATAAATCAAAATTGAGTGAGACTTGGGAGGTTTATTAACATCTCTTATCGTGATTATCATCCGAAGTAAGGTAAGATTTCATCACTTTCTCGATGAATTTCATGATTTTTGACCCAAAATCATAAATTCACTTAGGGCTTGATTTTAGCCCTAAATTAGCTTGGTTTTCACCTATTTCTTAAGGTTTATGGTTCATTGATCATGTGTGAATGTTGGGTTGCCCTAGAAAATATATTTTCCATAAGTGGGACCCACTTCGGGTTTATGGTAATTTTTTTAACCCAAAGCACAATGGTGCAATATGGGTATCTGTAATACCCCACAAAGTCCTAGTCATTTCAGTCCTATATAGCATGCCAAAAGAGGTCCCAGACTTAGAAAAAAATTTTAGCTAACTGTTGACACTAAGTTTCATTTTGGCCTTGATATTTCAGTGGTATCATTTACGATCTTTCTGACCTTAGATTATCAATTTTTAATCAATTTTTAAATTGATAATATAAGGTCATACCCTAATGATCAGGATTACAAAACTACGTAGCCAACATAAGGTAAGTCATCCTCCTTCCAGACTAGGGTTGACGCTATCATATATATATTTCATGAGTCTTTCTGCCAAATTAGGGTTGACCCAACATTATTAGTATCCCGTGGCAAGGTGCTAACACCCTTCAAACTGGGGTCACAGGTTGGACCGCAAATCAGTTTATATCAGGGTATGTCGGTTCAATGAACAATCCTACAGTTATAGTTTCAAGCTCAGTATTCAGTAAAGAACTCAGTCAGTTCTATAGAACCATGGCTATCAGTTATCAGTTACTCAGCCATCAGAATTCAGTACTCAGTTACAGTATAATCTCAGATACATGATGTATCTACATGTGCAGTATTACATGTTCAGTAGTTACAGTTTTACATGTACACTCATCCAGTTACTTCATGATGTTCATTAAGTCAGTTATCATCTCATGCATATGAACCCATATATATCAGTCTTACATCACTTAGCATACCGGTATATTCCACGTACTGACACATACTCTCTTTTGCGCTATGATGTCTCATATCATATGTTCAGACGTACGGGTTCCTGATCATACTTAGCAGCTTAGGATATCAACGGTAGATTTAGTAGTGAGTCCTCATTCATCGAGGATTATTTTATTTCAGCATTTCAATAGATTTAGTATGTTCACTAGTCGGAGTTAGTTAGGGGGTTGTCCCATCAACTCTACATTCAGGCAGCTAGAGGCTTTTGGACTAGATTACTTCAAACAGATATTCAGTATTTTCAGTGTTATTATCAGTATTCAGTATTTGTTTTTAGTTTATGAACCTTATGGCATTTTTATCCTAACTTCCGTATATATTTTCAGTATTATTATTCGGTGCTCACAACAGTACCAGTCATGGGTTGGATTATGATCCTTTGGGGTCGTAAGCACCGTGTGACGCCCAAGGTGTAGTCTCGAGGCATTACAAACTTGGTATCATAGCCTAAGGTTCTAAAGAGTCCTAGGGAGTCTGAATGCCACATCAAGTAGAGTCTTGTGAATGGGTGTGTAGCGCGCCACACTTATGGACAAGAGGCTATAAGGCGTCTTTAGGAAAAAGTTCCTTTTTTTCGGTGTTCATATTGTGCGAGTGAGCATGCGCTCAAGTTAAACTCTCTGTTCAATCCAATTTTCCCTTCCGTTTATAGAATTTGCCTCCCCAAAAGACCAACAGAAGAAGGACTGGGAACCATGCAACACCTCTACCTATTCAGGAAGATCCCCTGAATGAGCATATTTCTCATGCAAAATTCAGAGTATCTTTTACCACTCTAGCCTATTCTGTGGCATCCCAAAATGATCGACAGCTGCTGTTTAGGCCAATCCAGTGGACAATACTGCTACAACTAGAATTTAGAACTTCACCTGAATGAACCTTTCAGTGTTTTTCGGATCTATGTTTGAAGAGGGACCACAAGAATTCTTTGACATGGTGTAGAAGGTAACAAATATTATGGGGGTAACCGCTAGTAAGAGTGTTGAGTTAGCTGCCTATCAGTTTTAGGATGTGGCTCATACATGGTTTAAGTAGTTGAAGGTAGATAGGGCCACAGATATAGGGCCTATATAATGGGAAAAGTTCGCTACTGCCTTTCTAGATAGTCTATTCTCATTGGATTCGAGGGAACCCAAGGTTTTAGAGTTCATTAACTAAAGCAGGGTAGCATGAGTGTGAAAGAGTATTCTCTCAAGTTTACTTAGTTGGCCCGGTATTCTCCTCATGAGGTAGCTGATAGTAGGTCTAAGATGAGCAAGTTCGTGTCTGGTGTGTCTAATAGTATGGTCAAGGAGTGTAGGATCGCAATGCTGATTAAGGAGATGGACTTGTCTAGGTTGATGGTCCATGCTCAGCAGATTGAGGAACAGAAGACTAAGAAGAAACAGATGGAAAGTAAGAGGGCTAGAACAAGTAACTTTAGTTTTGCTCAGCCTAAGTCAGAAGGTGGAAATCATCCTCAATTCCACCTAAAATCTTCAGTCCCAGCTCCGTTCTCAGCCAGTTCTCTAATGTCAAAATTTAGAAATGGTAATAAGGATAGGGCCCCAGGCTTTAAATCTCAAGGTAATGTTAGCAGTGCTTGAACGAATACTCTTTGTCAGAAATGTGGTAGAAATCATCATGGTGTCTGTAGAGTTAGAAGTAATATATATATTTCAGATGTGGCAAGCCAGGCCATAGGATCAGAGAGTGTCCTCAGATGGGTTCATAGAGTCAGCATAATCATCCCCTATCTCAGTCTGATCGCCCATTTCAATAGAGTGCCTCTTTCAGTGCCACCAGTAGGCAACGCCCAAATAGGTACTATTCACTTTAATCCCAACAGGATTAGGAAAGTTCTCCTGATGTGGTCACTGGTACGTTAGAAGTTTACTATTTATATGTTTATGCTTTGCTAGATCCAGGAGCTTTTTTGTCCTTTGTAACTCCTTGTATAGCTGTCAACTTTGGAGTTAGTCTCGAAATCCTAACAGTGCCTTTCTTAGTATCTACCCTAGTGGGTAAGTCTATCATAGCCCAACGGGTATACAGGAACTGTCCGGTTATGGTATCTCAAAAAGTTACTTCAATAGACTTAGTAGAGTTAGAGATGATAGATTTTGACATCATTCTTGGCATGGATTGGTTCCATTCATGCTATGCCTCAACTGATTATAGGAACAGAGTTGTCTATTTCCAGTTCTAGAATGAACCTATCCTTAAATGGAGGGGTAGTACCACAACATTTAAGGGTCAACTTATTTCATACCTTAGAGTGAGAAAAATAATATCCAAGGGGTGTGTCTATCATTTGGTGTGAGTCAAGGACTCTAGTTTCTAGACTTCTAAGCTTGAGTCAGTTCTAATGGAAAGTGAATTTCCATATGTGTTTCTCAAAGATGTTCCTGAAGTTTCTCCCGAAAGGGAAATTGACTTCGAAATAGACCTTCTTCCAGATACTTAGCCTATCTCTATTCCGCCATATAGAATGGCTCCAGCTGAACTTAAAGAGTTAAAAGAACAGTTAAAAAACCTCCTAGATAAGGGATTGATCAAGCCTAGTATCTCTCCTGGGGTGCACCAATGCTATTCGTGCGTAAGAAAGATGGTTCTCTCAGAATGTGTATTAACTATCGTCAGTTGAACAAAGTCACCATAAAAAACAAGTATCCACTTCCTAAAATTGATGACTTATTTGACCTACTTTAGGGTGTCAGTTACTTTTCTAAGATAGACCTCAGATCCGGCTATCATCATCTTAGAATCAGAATGTGACATTTCGAAAATAACTTTCAGAAGCCAGTATGGTCATTCCAAGTTTCTAGTTATGTCATTTGGTCTTACCAATGCTCCAACAACTTTCATGGACTTGATGAACCATGTGTTTAAGTAGTACTTGGACATGTTCATCATAGTTTTTATTGATGAATTCTTGTTTGCTTTCGTAGTGATCATAATCACGCAGACCATCCTAGAATAGTATTACAGACTCTCAGAGCCCATCAGTTGTTCACCAAATTTAATAAGTCCGAATTTTGGCTAAGGTCAGTAGCTTTACTTGGTCATATAGTTTTTGGTGATGGCGTTTGAGTTGATCCTCAAAAGACTGAAGTAGTGAGAAACTAGCGAAGACCCGTCTCTCCATCAGATTTAGGAGTTTCTTAGGTTTGGCATTATTATCATTGGTTTGTAGAAGGATTTTTGTCTATTCCATCCCTCATGTCCAGATTGACTCAGAAAAAAGTCAAGTTCCAGTGGTCAGATTCTTGTGTGAAGAGTTTTCAGGAGTTGAAGACTCGACTCACTACAGCCCCAGTTTTGACTTTGCCCGATGGTTTAGATGGATTAGTTGTACATTATGATGCTTTTAGAGTTGGCTTGGGGTGTGTTTTAATACAAAGAGGTAAGGTTAGGGCCTATGCCTCTAGACAGCTTAAACCCCATGAAAAAAATTATCCCACCCATGATCTTGAATTAGTAACTATTTTATTTGCCTTAAAGATTTGGGGGCACTATTTGTATGGGGTGCATGTTAATGTGTCACAGACCACAAAAGCCTGTAGTATGCATTTTTACAGAATTACTTGAAGTTGCGTCAGAGAAGAAGGTTATAATTATTGAAAGATTATGACATGAGTGTTATGTATCATCCGAGAAAGGCCAACGTAGTGGCAGATGCTCTCAATAGATTGTCCATGGTTAGTGTTGCTCATGTTGAGAATAGTAAGAAAAAGTTAGTTCAGGAAGTTCATCAGCTTTTCAGACTAGCTGTCCGTTTGGTTGATTCTACTGAAGGTAGTGTTTGGGTGCAGAATAGTTCGAAATCATCTTTCATTTCCAAAGTAAAAGAAAAATAGGACAGGGATTCCAGTTTAGTTAATCTGAAAGAGTCAGTCAGATACCAGAAGGTAGAGTTTTTCTCCCAAGGGGGAGATGGTGTGTTGCGTTTTCAGGGTAGATTATGTGTGCCATGTGTGGATGGTGTGAGACAATAGATTCTTGTAGAAGCGTATGGTATGTGTTACTTGATTCATCCAGGGGTCACTTAGATGTACCGTGACTTCTAGGAAATCTATTGGTGGAGTGGGATGAAGAGGGACATTGCCGAGTTTGAAGCTAAGTTCTCAAATGTCAGCAAGTTAAGATTGAACATTATAAGCCTAGTGGTTCTATGTTCCCACATGGAAGTGGGGGGAAGTGAACATAGACTTCGTGATGAGTTTTCCTTGTACTCGTCGTCAGAACGATTTGATTTGGTTCATTGTAGACCAAATGACCAAGTCTGCCTATTTCTTGCTAGTACATGCTTCTTATTCAGTCAAGGACTATGCTAGGCTCTATATCAGAGAGTTGGTTAGGCTTTAGATGTCCCGTTGTCCATCATTTTAGATAGAGGTACGCAGTTTACCTCTCACTTTTGGAAAGCCTTCCAAAAGGGTCTTGGTACCTAAGTCTACCTCAGTATATCCTTCCACCCTCAGACAGATGGACAAGTGGAAATGACCATTCATACCCTTGAGGATATATTGAGAGTGTGTGTAGTCGATTATAAGGGTAGTTGGGATGATCACTTACCTTTGATTGAGTTTGCAATAACAGCTATCATTCCAGTATTCAGATGGCCCTATTTAAGGCTCTTTATAAGAGGAGATGTAGATCTTCCATTAGTTGGTTTGAAGTAGGTGACGCCATAATAGTGGGGCCTGACTTGGTATTTGATGCTTTAGAGAAAGTGTAGTTAATCAGAGAGGCTTAAGGCAGCCCAGAGCCGACAAAAATCGTATGCAGATGTGAGAAGGAAGGAGCTTAATTTGAGATTGGTGATTATGTGTATTTGAGAATCTCTCCTATGAAGGGGGTAAATACATTTGGTAAGAAGGGGAAGCTTAGTCCCCGATATGTTGGTCCTTATAGAATATTGAGTCGTTTTGAAAAGGTAGCTTTTGACCTTGAGTTGCCTGTAGACTTAGCATCAGTGCACCATTGTTTCACATCTCCTTGCTAAAGAAATGCATAGGTGACCCAACAGTTGTAGTCCCTGTGGAGAGTGTAGAAATTTAGAATAGTCTCTCTTATGAGAAAGTCCCTATCGAAATCATTGATCGTCAGATTTGCAGACTAAGAAACAAAGAAGTTACTTTGGTCAAAGATCTTTGGTAAAATCAGTTCGTTGAGGGAGCTACTTGGGAAGCAGAGCAGATATGCGAACCAAGTATCCTCACCTCTTCTCCGCAAACTCAGACTCAGCCTAAGGTAACAGTCTTTCTTAGATTTACTCTATTCCATGCTCAGTTACACCTGCATAACATTCTCATATCATTCATGCATTCATGAAATAGTTCAGTCATGTGTCATGTCTCCAAAATTCAGTCAAGCTTCAGTTATGTATGTCGGTGTAAGTACAATTCCTCTCAATTCAGTCAGTCTCATTCGAGGATGAAAATTCCCAAGGGGGAGATATTGTAAGACCCCGCAAAGTCCTAGTCATTTCAGTCCTATATAGCATGCCAAAAGAGGTCCCAAACTTAGAAAAAATTCAGCTAAGTGTTGACACTTAGTCTCATTTTGGCCTCAATATTTTAGTGGAATCATTTACGATCTTTCCAACCTTAGATTGTCAATTTTTAAATTAATTCATGATAAGGGATGTCAATAGGTCATATTGGGTGAGTTTTTGAATTTTTGGCCACCATTTGAGTCATGTTTGGATGGCCAAAACAAAAAGACAATGCAATCTTGATGCGTTGTGTTAGCTATCGCGTCGTACCCATCGATATGATGCATCAGTGATCACATCCACCCCATCAATGCGACGCATCACCTATCGCGTCAATGGGACAATTTTCCTCATTAACTTATGAGTTTTCAAGGGCATTTGGGTCCTTTTACCCTCATCCAATTCAGCTAAAACACGAAATTAAACCTCCCAAAGAAAAAATTGCATTCATTCTTCTCAAAAATCCTCTTAAGAAATAAATCCTAGTTCATCAAGTTTAAGTCCAAGTTCCAATAAATCCCCAATAATCTTCACAAAATCAACAATCAAGGTATGTTAGGTGTTCATTCTTGGGTTTCCTTCCACCCTTGGAGTTCAAAAACCCTCTTCAAAACTTAAATTATGATTCCCATGTTATGAATTGAATTATGCTCATGTTTGTGTTTTTGTATGGGTCTCAATTCAAGATTTATTTATAAGTTTCATGAACATAAGATAGCATGTATGTTGATTGATGTAATTGCCATGTTGAAATCCTTGAAATTGCATGTTTAAGTTGTAGTCATGATGTTTATGTATTGTTCAATACCATGTGCATTAATTATGCTCCCCAAGTGTTTGATAGAATTTCCATGTGAATTGAATTGTGTAATCATGACATGTTATCCTATGTTCTCATTCATGTACAAGTTCATGACCTCCAACTGTTTGAAAAAATATCTTAGTGAACATTTAAGATTTGTTATGTTTTATTATTGATGCTATCGAGTCCTGGGGGTATTTATTTCCCAAAATCTAGTTGTTTACTTTGTCATAGTAGTTATAGAATAGTCCCAGTGAAGGTCAATAATAGTGGTACTCAGTCAGTAACAGAACTCAGTGAACTCAGTCCAGTTCAGTCAGTCAACACGATCAGTGTCAGTTTAGTCTATCCTAGTACAGTCTATTGATCAGTTCAGTGTTGAATCAATTGGGAGTAGGATTTAGCACTAAGCTAATCCAAGGATGGAGGCATTCCTTTCAGCAGAGGGTTTGACCCTTAGTAGCAGTCCCTACGTTACAAAACTATGTAGCCAACATAGGGTAAGTTATTCTCCTGCCTGATTAGGGTTGACCCAGCATTTTTAGTATCCCGTGGCAAGGTGCTAACTCCCTTCCAACTGGGATCACATTTTGGACCCCAAATCACTTTATATCAAGTTATGTCGGTTAGATGAACACTCCCACAATTATAGTTTTTGTCTCAGTATTCAGTAAAAAACTCAGTCAGTTCTACAAAACCATGGCTATTAGTTATCAGTTACTCGGCCATCAGAAATCAGTACTCAGTTACAGTACAATCTTAGATACATAATGTATATCTACATTCACAGTATCACATGTTCAGTATGTTCAGCAGTTACAGTTTTGCATGTACACTCATCTAGTTACTTCATGATGTTCATTAAGTCAGCTATCACCTAATGCATATGAATCTATGTGTATCAGACTTACCACACTTAGCATACCAGTACATTCCACTTACTGACACATACTCTCTTTTGCACTATAATGTCTCATATCATAGGTTCAGACGCACAGGTTCCTGATCATACTTAGCAGTTCAGGATATTAGTAGTAGATTCAGTAGTGAGTCATCATCCATTGAAGATATTATTTTATTTCAGCATTTTAGCAGATTTAATTTGTTCAGTAGTCAAAGTTAGCTGGGGACTTGTCCCATCAAATCTACATTCAGACAGTTAGAGGCTTTCGAACTAGATTACTTCAGATAGATGTTCAATATTTTCTGTATTATTATTTGTATTCAGTATTTGTTTTTATTTTATGAACCTTTTGGCATTTTCATTCTAATTTCTGTATATATTTTCAATATTATTATTTAGTGCTCACAACAGGTACCAGTCATGGGTTAGCTTGTGGCCCTTCAGAGTCGTAAGCACCGTGTGACACCCAGGGTGTAGTCTCAAGGTGTTACAGTATCGCTATTCTCGTATTGATGAGTAGATTTTGATTTTGATAGTGTGATGTCATTTTGGGATTGTAAAATTAATATAAGTTTTTGGTGAATAAAGTAAGGATTTGTGGTTCGTCTTTGAGGTAGGGTTCTATCTACTTATCTCTATAAGATAATGTATGTTATATATTGCATATAAATGTGAATGTTAATCTTTATAATGGGTAGAATGGCTAATTTTAGTTATTGTAGTTTGGGGATTAGATGAGGGTTTTGACCCATAAGATGAAATGCTTAGTACTTTTTTAGAATCATATTGCCTTTTCCCTAGATTGAAATAATTTGTAGCATGGATACAATATGATTCTTGGCTTGGGAAGTGGTTTAAGTGTTGGAATCATTTTTAGTATGATTAACCTTAGTTGGTATAGTCTACTGATCTTGAAACCGTAATTTGAGTAGAGTTAACTGAAATGCCCATGTTTTTAGAGTAAATCCCTATCTTAGGATTGGTTATGGTATACTTCACATCTAGAAGTTTAACTAGATACCTTAGCTAGTTTGGGGTATAAATTGCCTAAATATTGAAACTGTGGATTAGAAGTGGGTTCTTCCGGCCCACCTTAGTCCAAGACTTGTGTTAGCCCTTATGAACTTAGTTGCAGAATTTAGACCTAGTTGAGACTATTGAGCCTTTAGAATATCTTTACTTCATGACTGGGTAAGTTCTGATGACTTTCCCCAAATTATGATTTATGGCCTTTAGAGATGTTATTTCCTCTTAGAAATGATATTGGGCCTTTAGAGATGTTATTTCCACTTAGATATGACAATTGGCCTATATAAATGATATTCCTCGTTGTTATGAGTTATGCTTTATTGACACATTTGGCTCCTAGATGTGAGACACTCTTTAATGTATTATGCTTCCTAGATGCAAGATTCCTCCTATATGTAAGATGCTTATAGATATGTCTTATGGCTTATAGAGATGTTATGCCTCCTAAATATGCTATGGCTTATAGTCATGAGATGATTATATACATGATTATAGATATGAGTTCTGGACACGTATGTTGGCCTAAGGTTGTAATATTAATGTTGTAATGATTCTGGACATATTATTGGGCCAAAGGCCATGTTAAAATATGAGTTGGTCATTCAAAAAGTAATTATCCTTGTAAAGGATATGGTTGTTTATATATATATATATATATATATATATTTATATTTATATAGACATCTCTCCAGTATGGGGTGGAGAAAGATGTGGTATGATGTTTATGATTCCAATGTTTGAATACTAGTTATGGCATGCATAGATTCGGTACATTCATGAACATTATATCGGTAAATGATGTGATTCTAGTTAAAATATGATGTTATGACTATTCTTCCTAAATAAGAGTTAAAACCCAGTTTGGATCTTAAAAATAGGTTTCTTTACAATGATAATTGCCTAGCTTAATGGATAATCTATATCTATAAAAGAGGTTAATAATGATTATTTAAAGATTTGATTGAGATAGATTCGTTTCCATGAATTTACACTATTATTTACTATGTTCATGAGTTATTCCAACCGTTTCTATACTTTATAACGTTTTATTCCTGAAAATTACTTTGGGCAATGAATTTATGAACTTACACTCTTTTTTGCCATGGCTTGAGTATGTGAACCTATTATATATATGTTTATTTATAATGTGATATGGATGATAAATGATGAAATATGGAAATATACCCAACCTTTCTTCTCTTTTCATGATCATTTATGTTAGCCCTCGTTGGGCTTGTTCTTTACTTTAGCCCTCGTGGGGCTTGTTCTTTACTTTTGCCCTCACGGGGCATGGATTGTTCTTTACTTTATCCCTCATAGGGTTCTGCTATACCTCATGCTCTCAAAGTCACTATAGAACTTATGACTCATCTCTTAAGTCATCAAGACTCATCACGAGTCGTATAATGCAGTTGTAACCAAGTCGGTGAAAAATGATTAAAGTTTTTGGTCACTTAACGATGCTACCCTAGGAGTTGTAACAAGATGTTATGAGTTTTATAGTGAGAGTCGTAAGTAGTGTTGGGTCTCTAAGTTTCTGTCCAAGGTACGAGTGATTGCTATAAGTCATGGTGACTTGTTACGAGTCGTAAGATATGACTCGTATGATACGACTCATATTCAAACCAGTGCATACTTTCTTTGTTTCTTCCAAGGTTATGAGTTTCTAGGTCCATTCATAACCATATGTTATGAGTCATGAGATGACTCATGATAAATGGCGAACGAGTATCTATAAGTTCAGTTGTGGGGCCTTTTGGTCTTTTCCCCTTTTAAAACTTATAACCCATGACTTATAACTTAAAAGAGGTGTTATGTTCCTCTATTCTTAGTTAATTAACAATACTTCTTCTCCTCCCATTCTCAATAACAAAAAGATTAGGGTTTTTTCCATAAGGACATCTCTCAAGTTTCTGAGTTCAAATTCTCTTTACAAGTCAAGTAAATCCAGGTATGTGGGGTTTTGAACAAGGATACTCTTTCATCCTTGTACCCAAAAGACTTGATCTTTAAATTTGAATTTACATGTTTTAATTAGGGTTCATGCCTAAGTTCTCATCTTTTAAAGCATAACCTTAACATGTGTTTGAAGGGCTTATGTGCATAAAAGTTTCCCTCTATTCATGTTTTGAATTGCAAAATGGCTATTTTGATTTGAATTTCATTAGTTTGACTTGATTTTTGATGAAAGTTTTCTATGTAAGTATTGAGCATGATATTTTGTTATAAGTTCTATGAAAGAAAGTATGAAACGCAAGGCTTAAGTATAAGCATTTAGTTTACAAGAAACCTAAGTTTTAAGCTTCAATTACTTGTATTACAGCTTGATTAAAGTTCATCTTGACCTTTTGATATAAGATAAGACTTGAAATCCACAAGTGTTCTTTTTTACTTTGATTTAACTAAAGATAAGCATAATTGATTTTCATTCTATAAACACTTATGTTATTTTAAGGTAGATTTCGTAAGTATGAGCATATATATATATATATATATATATATATATTTGAGAGTAGTATTTAGCATCAAGAAGGGAATGTGGATGAGTGTATCCTAAATTCCTGGAAACTATGAGACACCGTAGGTTTAAGTCCCAATATGGGTTAAGTTTAGTGATTACTTAAGTTAAGGTCCTATTCTGATGGCAAGGGTAGGACAACTTTCTCCAACATGGGTAAAACATTGGACTCCATGATAACTCACATGGTTTATGTTGGTTAGAAGAATCTCCCTCAAGAAATACTACAAGTAAAGGTTTTTGAAACTAAATGCAATGACTCACTAAGTTTATTCAGTATGTCTTATTACTCATGTTTTATGATCATAACGTTTTTAGATTTGCTCAAGCCCAAGGTGAGTCCTCTACACTTAGCATGCATGGTTTGAAAGTATATATATGTATAAAAATCAATTTCTGTTTTACTTATGCATTCGCCCCCATATACTCAGTATATTCCAAAGTACTAAGCTACACATATATTTCTATGTGCAACATTGTCTTATAAAGTAGGATTTGATGCTCATTTTCAGTAGCACGATTGATTACGGGCATCATTTCTTACATCACGACATTTGGTTACCTCCTTATAGTCCAAGGATCCAAATCATTAGATTATTAGTCATTAATGAAAGTTACTTTAGCTACTTGATTTCAGATTTTATCCGAGTCAGTTGGGGTCTGTCCCAGTGGCTCTCTACTTAGTAATAAAGGCTTGTCAGACTACGTACCCTTTAGTTTAAAGAGTTTGTTTGTGAATTCAAGACTTTAAGTTGCTTCCTCTTATATTCATATGTATGTTTTAGTTCAATTTTCATTATATTTTCAAACTATATAGATGTTAAGGGTTAACGTGGGTTTATTTGTAGTTTAGGCATTGTGTGACATTTAGGGGTATTCTTGGATCATTACAAACTTGGTATTAGAGCCTAAGGTTTTAAAGATTCCTAAGGATTCAGACAAGCCACATTACATAGATTCTTGATCATGAGTGTGAAGCACTCCATATTTATGAATAAGAGGATACGAGACAAGTTAGGAATTATCCTTTCTTTCATGGTCTATCGTGCTTGAAGTTGTCATTGTCTGCTCTAATTTATGCTTTTGCATGACAGAATATGCCTCCTTACTGAGCTGACGCCTGAAGAAATGATGATCAACCACTACTACACATAGACTCTCTAAATGAAAATGTCTCTCATGCTGATTTTGGGTTGCTTTTCAAGCGTTGGCCCAAGCTGTGAATGCTACTATTTAGGGAAATAAATAGGTAACAGTCCCACTTCACCAAAATAGTAACTTAGCTGCTGCCAAGATTCAGGATTTTATGAGGATGAATCCACCCGAGTTTCATGGTTCAAAGGTGGATAAGGATCCCTAACTCCTTATTAACGAAGGTGAGAAAGATTAATCAGATCATACATGTTAATAAGAGGAGAGCATGGAACTGGTATCTTGTCGATTGAAGGATGTTGCTTATAATTGGGTCGTTATGTATAAGAGGGGTCGGGGTGAGAATGTAGCTCCTATAATTTGGCAGGTATTTCAGAGTGCTTTTCTAGACAAGTTCTTTTCTCATTAGATGAGGGAGGCCAAGGTGGAGGAGTTTATAAATATGAGGTAGGGTTCGATGGAAGTGAAGGAATACTGCCCTAAGTTCACTCAACTAACTGCGTATGCCCCAGAGTTGTTATCTGACTCTAGAGCTTGTATGAGTAAATTTGTTACTAGGTAGCAGATTTGGTGTTCAAAGAGTGTCGGACTACCATATTGATAAGATATGTGGATATTCTTGATTTATGATACATGCGCAATAAATTGAGGAACAGAAGTTAAAAGAAATAGAGAAGAGAAACAAGAGAGCTAGGACTGAAGGACACGAGAGCTAGGATTGGACAGTTTGAGTACAGTAAAAAAAGGTCTGGTGGGGAAAATCTTTCATAGTTTTAGGGCCACTTATCACTGCTTGCACCATCCTCAGCTAGTGCCCCTGCACCAGGACCAGGCAAGAGTAGTGGGGCAGGACTTCAAATTCTAGGTCTCAGAATAGTGTGGTCGAGAGGCCCAGTTATTCGACATATACAAAATCTGGTAGTACCCATCCTGGTGAGTGTTTTTGGGAAATGGGGGTTTCTATAGTTGTGGCAAGGTAGGTCACAGAATTAAGGAGTATCCATATGCTAATCAGAGAAGTAGGAATGTTCATCCTCAAAATTAGGCTACAAATTTAGCAGCTCAGCCAGGCTACCCAGTCCCTCCACAGGGTACATCATCCAGTATTGGTACAGGCCAATGTCATTATTGGTTCTATACTTAGCCATCCCGTCAGGAGCGGGAGAGTTCACCAGATATTGTCGCTGGTATGCTTCATGCCTTTCACCTTGATGTATATATACTGTTATACCTAGGGTCAAATCTCTCCTATGTAACTCTTTTTGCTGTTGTAAATTTTGGGGTAAACCCTGGAAATCTTCTTAATCCCTTCATAGTCTCTACCCCAATGGGTGAGTCAGTTATTACTAGGCGAGTTTATAGGAAAAGTCATATTACCGTTCTCTATAAAGTCATACTAGCGGATTTAATAAAGCTAGACATGATAGATTTTGACATCATTCTGGGCATGGATTGGCTCCATTCATGCTATGCATCAATAAATTATAACACCCATGTGGTAAAGTTTCAGTTTCCTAATGAGACAAGTTTTTAGTGGAAGGGTAGTTCTGTGTCTCCCAAAGGTCGTTTCATCTCCTATATTAAGGCCAGGAAGTTAATATCAAAAGGGTATTTAACTTTTAGTTCGATTTAAAGATATCAAGCCTGAAACCCCAATATTTCAATCAGTTCATATAGTCAATAAGTTCCCAGAGTTTTTTCCTGAAGATCATCCAGGGGTACCTCTAGATAGAGAAATAGAATTGGTATTGATCTCCTTATTGATACTCAGTCTGTCTCTATCCCTCCATATCGTATGGCTTTGGCCGAACTCTAAGAGTTAAAAGAGCAACTTAAGGATATTTTATATAAGGGTTTCATCAATCCCATTATTTCTCCGCAGGGCACTCCAATTTTTTCTGGCATAAGAAATATGGAAATTTTGGAATATCCATAGACTATAGACAGCTAAACAAGGTTACCATCAAGAACAAGTACCCCATTCCTCAAATCGATGATATGTTCAATTAACTTCAGGGTGCCTGGTGGTTTTCCAAGATTGACCTTAGGTTAGGGTACCACCAGTTGAAAGACAGGGAACGTGACATTTCGAATATGACTTTCCAAATAAAATATGGTCATTTTGAGTTTGTGGTTACGTTGTTTGGACTAACAAATACTCCTGCAACCTTTATGGACTTGATGAACAGAGTCCTCAAGCAGTACGTGGACATATTCATCATCATCTTTATTGATGACATATTGGTATATTTCTAGACTGAGGAGAAATATGCAAATTATTTGAGGATAGTGCTGCAAACCCTCCAGGACCGTCAGCTATATGTGAAGTTTAGTAAGTGTGACTTTTGGTTTGAGTTTGTTACCTTCTTGGGACACATCATTTTAGGGGCTATTATAAAAGATTTTTTGAAGGGTTTTCCTCCATAGCCTCAGCATTGACTAAGCTGACACCAAAGAAGGTAAAGTTTGTATGGTTGAATAAATATGAGAAGAGTTTCTAAGAATTGAAGAATAGATTGACTTTGGCACCAGTTTTAGCTCTGTTAGAGAGGTTAGATGGATTTGTGGTGTACTGTGATGCTTCCAAAGTTGGGTTAGATTATGTGTTGATGTAAAATGGGAAAGTAATAGCTTATGCCTCCAGGCAACTTAAGGATCACAAAAAGAACTATCCAACCCATGATTTGGAGTTAGTTATTGTGGTGTTTGCTCAGAAGATTTGGAGGCACTATCTTTATGTTGTTTTTGTTGATGTTTTCACTGACCACAAAAGTCTCCAGTATGTATTTTCTCGAAGATAGATAAATCTTTGTCAAAGAAGGTATTTAGAGTTATTGAAAGATTATGACATAAATGTACTTTATCATCTGGGTAAGCCTAACGTAGGGGCAGACACACTGAGTAGGCTTTCTATGGGTAGTGTTCTCATTTAGATGTATTACCGCATCCCCAGAGTTGTCCAAAGAAGTGCTTAGGTTGTCCCATTTGAAAGTATGTTTTCTTGACACGGATGATGAGGGAGTAGTGGTTCAAAACAGTTTGAAATCATCTATGGTGGTGGAAGTAAAGGATAAGAAGCATAAGGATCCCATACTTAGCCAAATATTGGAAACAATCTAGCATTATAAGATCGAGGTTTTCTCCTAAGGGGGAGATGGTGTACTTCGCTATCATAGTAGGCTTTGTGTTCTTAATGTAGATGGGTTAATGGAAAGGATACTAGTCGAGGCCAATGGTTTGAAGTATTCTATTCATCCTGGTGCTACTAGGATGTACTGTGACTTGTGAGAAATTTATTAGTGGAATGGTATTAAGAAGGACATAGTCAAGTTTATAGCTAGGTATCCTAATTAACAGCAAGTTAAGGTCAAACAACAGAGACTGGGTGGTATGCTACAGGATATCAGTATCCCTACTTGGAAGTGGAAAGTAGTGAATATGGATTTTTTCATAGGGTTGCCTCGTACAAGACGTCAGCATAATTGAATTTGAGTCATAGTCAACTGAATGACCAAATCGGCTCATTTTCTACCTGTAAAGGCTTCAGATACGGTGGAAGATTATGAAAAGATGTATATTCCTGAGTTAGTAAGGCTTTATGGGATACCCTTGTCCATTATTTCAGATAGAGGCACTGCACGCAATTCACTTCTCAATTTTGGAAATCATTTCATAAAAGCCTTGGCACAAAGGTTAAGCTTAGTACTGTTTTTCATCCATAGACCGATGGTCAGGCTAAACATATAATTCAAACATTATAAGACATGATGAGAGCATGTGTTTTAGACTTTAAAGGAAGTTGGGATGATCATCTCCTTTTGATCGAGTTTTCTTATAATAATAGTTACCTTGCTAGCATTCAGATAGATCCATTTGAAGTATTGTACGGCGTAGGTGCAGAACACCCATAAGATGGTTCGAGGTTGGTAAAGGGGTGTTGATAGGGACAGATTTTGGTCTTGAGGCTATGTAAAAGGTTCATTTGATTCAAGAAAGACTAAAGACTACTCAGAGCCATCAGAAATTGTATGCAGATATGAGGGAGAGAGAGCTCAAGTTTGAACTAGGAGATTGGGTATTCTTGAAAGTGTCTCTTATGAAAGGAATAATGAGATTTGGAAGGAAAATAAAGTTGAGTCACTGATTTTTCAGTCTGTATGAGATAGTAAAATGTGTAGGAGAGGTTGCTTACGAATTGGACATTCCTCCAGAGTAAGCTATGAGTCACCCAGTTTTCCTTGTTTTGATGCTTAAGAAGTGCATTAGAGATCCGTCCTTAGTAGTTCCCCTAGAGAGTAATGGGGTCAAGGATAGCTTGTTGTATGAAAAAATTCCTGTCGAGATACTTGATAGGCAAGTTTGAAGACTAAGGATTAAGAATGTAGCATCAGTAAAGGTTCGTTGGTGAAACCAATTGGTTGAAAGGGCTACTTGGGAAACTGAAGCAGACATGATGACCAAGTACCCTCATCTCTTTTCTTCAAATTCATTTCCTGCCGAAGGTAAATCATTATTCTAGTAAATTATTTCTCTTTAGGTTTGTTCAAGTATTCTTATATCATAGCTTGTGTTTATGGGTCTTGAAATCCTAGTGATAAGTTAGCTAGATTGTAAGATCAGTACCGAGGAGCTAGTTTTGTTCCAAAATCCCAACCCGAGATGAGTTTCATTCAAGGATGAATGTTTCTAGGGGGGAGATATTATTTTATCCTATGCTTTAAAAGTCACTGTAGAACTTACGACTCATCACGAGTCGTATAATACAGTTGTAACCAAGATAGTATGATATTATTAAAGTTTCTAGTCAATTGATGTCACGACCTGAGGCTACTCCCTAATTGAAACAACGGTGCTTATGGTCACAAGTGACCACAAGCTAACCCATAAGCTGGTACCTACTGTGAGCACTGGATAAAATAGAGATAAACACATATACGCGGAAGATAAACTGGTAAAGAACTACAAATATAAATACTGATAGTACGACTAAATCATAAGTCTGAAAATATCTGATAAAAAACTAAAAACCAAGATGTCAATTTGTAAACAACTGAAAAGACTGATAAAGTTGACTAACTGTCTAATTGACTGTATAAAGGTCTGAAAGCCTCTAACTGACTATGGAGTTGATGGGACAAGTCCCCAACTAACTCTGACTAACTGAATGTACTGAATTATTGAACTAGCTAAAATAAATAGTCATGTCCCTGATGGATAAGGATTCTCCACTTCTGCTGCTATGTAATGCTGAAATGTCTATGAGCACTTAGGAAACTGAGTGTCCGAACCTATGATATAAGACATCATAGCGTAAAGAAGGGTATGGGGTCAGTATTTTGAATGTACTGGTATATAAGATGAGGTTAGGCTGATATACATTGGGTACTATGCATATGAAATAAGGGATAACTGAATATCACAAGATAGCTTAACATGAATGCATGAAAATTGTAACATCTAACAATGCATGACTAAGCATAAACATATATCTGAAGTAATTTGTAAACTAAAAAAATGTGATTTGATAACTGAATAACTGAGAATCTGTATGCTTTGGTCAGGCAATTTGGACTAAAACTATTCTAATTACTGTACTGAGAATGTGGAAGGAATCATATAGCTGACATGACCCAATCTGAGCTAATTGGGATTCAACCTGTAACCCCTGTCGGAAGGGTGTCATTACCGTTCCAAGGGTACTAACACTGGTTGTGTGGATCCACTAAACTGATGTCCCAAAGGACTATGGAGTCACCCTCAAGTGGCAAGTTCTCTAATGAGATATGTGTCACCCTCAACTGACAGGTGAACACCTTGTCAACCCTCATCTAGAATGTAGACATCTCTAACCTACGCTGGCTATGTAGTTTACAAACTTGGGGATTGATATTAAGGGTCACACCCTATAGTGGCAGGAAAAACTCCATCCCTGGGATCGATCGGTTCTAAATCCTACTCCCAACTAAACTAACACTAATACTGAACTGAACTAAGCTCAAGTAAATGTTATTACATAACTGCTAGTGCTCATCATGAATATGAATATCTGAGTATACTGATAAGATTCATGGAGTAACTAAATACTTGAAAAGCCAAATTTATGTAAATCACATAGGTATCGGGTGTTCATAACCTACCAGCACTGAATGAATTAACAATAATGCCATAAAAAGCTTTAAAACCATAGTAGGGGATCATTGTTTAAAATCCAAAACTTAAGCATTCCTTCAAACACATAAGAGTCCTGAACTTAAGCATGGGAATAGGTTAAGCATGAGAGAATAACATGACTACAAGGTTAAAAATCATAACTTGGGGATTAAACGTGAAACTTTCAACATTCAAAAAATATAATGGTTCTTTCCTCTTGAAAACACTCATAAAGATAACTTGTAATTAAATTAACAAAAAGTTCATGGAGACATTTCAACTTAAACATGAAAACTCAAAATTTAAAACCAAAAAGGGATTCTTGGACTCCATGGGTGAAAAGAACCCATGGAAGAACATCACACATACCTTACTAGATGAATTCGTGAAGATTCTTGGGAATTTCTTGTTGTTTGGAGCTTGAATTCCTTGCTTCCTTGAGAATAGGTTAGGGTTTGTTATTAAGGAAAGGGAGGCTTCTTTTGAGTGAATTTGTGCTAGAAAGAGAAAATAATACTCTTTGGGGAGTTAAATCTCATGTTATAGACTGACTGGGTGAAGGGAAATGACCCAAATGCCCTTTGTTAATAAGGAACAAAAAACTAGATGGGTGAAGGAGGGAACGCCACGAGCTCTAGTGCGGTGCAGTGGAGGGGGCGCTATGGGCTCATCTTGGTGCTGCTACTATTTTGGATTCCCAAATATACCCTTACGCTCGTTCAAAAATTCTGAAACTCACCCGAGATGTACTTTGAACTACCCTGATCATGAATCAACTGAAAAATTGACGTTTGGAGGTCGGGAAGATCAAAACTAAAATCATCGAAGTTTAGGGGCATTGGGAAATACTAAGTCCTAACACATAGTGAAATTTCTAAGTCCTTGACCCCCTTCCCCTTTTAACATGCAATCGTGAGCTGAATTGAGATGTGATCTTACGGTTATTACAATATCACCCCTTGGAAATATTCATCCTCAAATGAGCTTAGTTTATTTGAGAACACTAAGGAAACTGAGATCAGGAACTGAAAATGCTTGACTGAAAACATGATTGGATAACTAAGTCTGAAACATGATACATGAACTGAATTGAATGTACGCAATAACATGAGATGGGTTACATTACTGAAACTAAGAATGGAAAAGAGTCAATCTAAGAAAGATCATTACCTCAAGATGAATCATAAGTTGTAGAGAAAAGGTGAGGGTACTTGGTTCACATATCTGCCTCTGCTTCCCAAGTGGCTCCCTCAACAGACTGATTCCGCCAAAGAACCTTGACCAAGGGAACTTCTTTGTTCCTTAGTCTACGAATCTAACGATCAAGGATCTCAACTGGGATTTCTTTGTAGGAAAGGATATCCTAAACATCCGTACTTTCTATTGAAACAACAACATCTGAATTGCCAATACACTTCTTCAACAAAAACATAAAACACTGGATGCACTGATACTAAATCTGCAGGCAACTCTAGCTCATAAGCTTCCTTACCATAGTGACTCAAGATATTATATGGGTCAACATAATGGGGACTGAGCTTCCTCTTCTTGCAAAATCTCTTCACTCCTATCATGGGCGAGATTTTAGATAAACCAAATCACCAACCCCAAACTTATGATCTCTTCTTCTCACATCTTCATAGGATTTCCAATGGCTTTGGGCTGTCTTTATCCTCTCTCGCATCAAACACTGCATCTACCCCAATCAAAGAATCCTCACGTACCTCAAACCAACTAACAAGAGATCTACATCTCCTTTCATAAAGAGCGTTAAATAAAGCCATCTGAATACTAGAGTGATAATTATTATTATAGGAAAACTCAATTAAAGGTAAGTGATCATCCCAGCTATCTCTAAAGTCAATAACACATGCCCTCAACATGTCCACTAAGGTCTGAACGATCCTCACTGCCTGCCCATCTATCTGCGGATGAAAAGTTGAACTGAGATAAACTTGGGTATCAAGGCCCTTCTGAAAAGCCTTATAAAAGTGAGAGGTAAACTGAGTACATATATCTGAAATGATAAACATCAGAATCTGATGCAACCTAACCAACTCCCTAAGGTAGAGCATGGAATAATTCTCAGCTGAGTAAGAAGTATAAAATGGTAGGAAATGGGATGATTTGGTCATTCTATCTATAATAACCCATATCGAATCATGTTAACGACGCGTGCGAGGCAACCCTATCAGAAAATCTAGGTTCACCACCTCCCACTTCTAAGTGGGGATACTAAACTCCTATAATGTACCACTAGGCCTCTGGTGTTCAGCCTTAACCTACTAATAGTTAGAACACTTAGATATAAACTCTACAATATCCCCCTTCATACCACTCCACCAATAGATTTTTCGCAAGTCATGGTACTTCTTAGTGTCTCGTAGGTTAATAAAGTATCACGTACCATGCGCTTCTGCAAGTATTGGCTGTCTCAAGTCATCAACATTCAAAACACATAATCTTCCCTGGCAATGCAACACACCATATCCTCCTTGGGAGAAAACCTCCACCTTTTGATCTCTAACTGCTTCCTTAAACTTAACCAAACTAGGATCTCTATTTTGCTTTTCTTTCACTTCGGCAACCAATGGAAATTCCAAACTATTTGGAATACATACACTGCCTTCAGCTAAATCAACCAATCAAACACCTAACCAAGAAAGCTAATGAACCTCACTAACTAACCTCTTCTTATCTTCTTCAACATGAGCAACACTACCTATAGACATCCTGCTAAGGGCATCTGCCTCTACATTGGCTATGCCCGGATGATACAACACACTCATATGAACAACTCAAGCCACCTTCTCTAACGAATATTTAAATCTTTCTGTGAGAACATATACTGCAAAATTTTATGATCCATGAACATATCAACATGAACCCTATAAAGATAATACCTCCAAATTTTCAAGGTGAAAACAACAACTGCCAACTCAAGGTCATAGGTAGGGTAATTTTTTTCATAGGGCTTAAGATGTCTAGAGAAATAGGCTATGACTTTACCTTTCTGCATCAACACATAAACAAGACCAACTCAGGAAGCATCACAGTAAACTACAAACCCATCTGAACTATTTGGCAAATTCAATACTGGAGCGAAAGTGAGTCAAGTCTTAGAATCCTGAAAACTCTTCTCACAAGAATTTGACCACTGAAATTTGAATTTTTTATGAGTCAGTCAAGACATGGGGGATGCAACAGAAGAAAACCCTTCAATAAACCATCTATAATACCCAGCCAAATATAAAAAAACTCTTGATATCTGATGGAGAGATAGGTCTAGCCCAGTTTCTCATGGCTTTGGTCTTATGAGGGTCAACTCTAATGCCATCACCAAAAATAATATGGCCAAGGAAAGATACTTATCTTAGCCAAAATTCACACTTACTGAATTTGGTGAACAATTTATGAGCTCTAAAAGTCTACAATACAGTTTTGAGATGGTCTGCATGATCATTCTCACTATGGGAATAGACAAGAATATCATTAATGAAGACTATGACGAACATGTATAAGTACTGCTTGAGCACTCTGTTCATCAAGTCCATGAAAGATGCAGGGGTGTTCGTTAGTCCAAAATACATAACTAGAAATTTAAAGTGACCATACTGAGTTCTGAAGGCTGTCTTTGAAATGTCACTTTCTCTAACTCTAAGCCGATAATAACCGGATCTGAGGTATATATTAGAGAAATAACTGTCACCCTAAAGTTGGTCAAACAAGTCATCAATCCTGGGGAGAGGATATTTATACTAGATTGTGACTTTGTTCAACTGATGGTAATTGATGTACATTCTGAGTTAACAATCTTTCTTATGCATGAAAAGGACTGGTGCTCCATAAGGGGAAATATTGGGCCTAATGAACCCCTTATCTAAGAGATCTTTTAACTACACTTTCAACTCCTTAAACTCAATTGGAGCCATTCTATAAGGTGGAATAGACATAGGCTAGGTATCCGGAAGAAGATCTATTCTGAAGTTAATTTCCCTTTTGAGAGAAACTCTGGGAAGGTCTTTAGGGAACACATCTAGAAATTCCCTTACTACTGAAATGGACCTAAGTTTGGAAGTCTCGGAACTTGAGTCTTTAACTCGAACGAGATAATGCATGCACCTCTTAGATATCATTTTTCTTGCCTTAAGATAAGAAATAATTTGACCCTTAAGCACTGAAGTACTGCCCCTCAATTTGATGACTGGTTTATTAAGAAACTAAAACTGAACAGCTCTATTTCTGCAATCAACTGAGGAATAACATGAATGAAGCCAATATATACCGATAATGACATCAAAATGAGTCATCTCTAACTCCACAAGGTCAACTGAAGTAAATCTCTGGGATACTGTAACTAGGCAATTCCTGTATACCTACCTGGCTATAATGGAGCTACCTACTGTAGGAGACACCGGGAAAGGTTCTACTAAAGATTTAGAACTGACACCAAAATCGACTGCTACAGAAGGAGTTACAAAAGAGAGTGAAGCTCTGGGGTCTAATAAAGTATAAACATGGCGATGAAAGACTTGTAACTTACCCGTAACCACATAAGGAGAACTCTCCTGATACTGTCAAGTCTGGAGGGCATATAACCTTTTCTAATACAATCCAATGGTCGCATTGGAAACGGCACCCTACTGAGTCGAGCGACTAACTGGAACTAGAGGACAATTAGACTTGCCACACTGGTTGGCCCTTGGGCAATCACTAACTCTGTGGCCTAGCTTGCAACATCTAAAGCACACATAACTGCCAGCTCTAAACACACCCTGATTATACTTGCCATACTTCCCATAAAGTGGATTAGTACGAACACTGTTCACACTACCCTGGGACTTGGAGCTTAGCGCTCTATCCTAACTAACTTGCCTGAACTTAGGAACTGGAGCACTAGCTAAAGATGGGGATGGTATTGAAGACTTCTGAAGAAACTGAGAATGATTACCACCCTCTGACCTTGGCTGAG
Organism: Capsicum annuum; assembly: GCF_002878395.1. Lineage (NCBI taxonomy): Eukaryota > Viridiplantae > Streptophyta > Magnoliopsida > Solanales > Solanaceae > Capsicum > Capsicum annuum. The sequence goes on from NC_061114.1 coordinate 75,033,033, forward strand.
AAGAGTTAAAACTACCTGTTCTAGCCTTCTTATTCTCCTTCTCTTTCTTTTTAAACTTCTATTCCTCAATCTACTGAGCATGAACCATAGTTTATTACCACACTCATATTGCCCTGCTTCAAGTTAATGAACTCCTGTACCTTAGCTTCCCTCAACTCCAATGGAAAAAATCTATCTAAAAAAGTTATGCCAAACTTCTCCTACTCTACAGGCCCTGCCTCAGCACCCCTATTCTCTTTCTACTGCTTATACCAGGTGTAAGCTATATCCTACAACTGATACACAACCAACTCTGCACTTTCACTCAAAGTGATACCTATAATATCATTCATCTTATAAACTATATCGAGAAACTCCTGTGGATCCTCTTTAGACTTGGATACCAAAAACAAAGGAGGATTCATTTGGGTAAAGTCCCAAATGCTAGCTGCAGCTATATTTTCCACTAGATTAGCTAGGGCAAATACTTGTTGATCGTTCTGAGCTACAACTAAATGAGATAAGGTAGTAAACACAATTCTAAATCTGGTGTGAGAGACATGCTCATTCAGGGGATCTTTCTAAACAAGTTGTGGTGTGGGCTGATTCTAGTTCCTTATTTTGTTGGTTCTTTTTGGAGGCATTATCTATAAATAAAATAAAGGATAAGTCAGGAAGAGAGTTTAAATAGAGCTCATGCTTATCTGTATGACATGAATATTGAAAGAAGGGAAACTTTTCCTAAACGTCTTGTAGCCTCTTGTCCATAAGTGTGGCGCACTTCACACCCATGCATAAGACTCTACTCAACGCAGCTTTCAGACCGCCTAGGACACTTTAAAACTCTAGGCTCTGATACCAAGTTTTGTCATGACCCGAGGCTACCCCTAGTCGCAACAATGGTTCTTACGGTCATAAGTGACCACAAGCTCACCCATGAGCTGGTACCTACTGCGAGCACTGGATAAAATAGAGATAAACATATATATATATACGGGAGATAAACTGGTAGAGAATTGAAAATCCAAATACTGATAGTTAACTAAATCACAAGTCTAAAAATATTTGATAAAATACTGAAAACCAAGCTTTCAATATGTAAACAATTGATAAAACTGATAAAGATGACTAACTATCTAAATAACTATCTGAACATCTGAAAGCCTCTAACTAACTATGGATTTGATGGGACAAGGCCCAATAGTTGATGGGACAATCCCCCAACTAACTCTTATTGACTAAATATACTGAACGACTAAAATAGTTGAAATAAATAGTTATGTCCTCGATGGATGAGGACTCACAACTGTTGATGTTGTGTAATGCTGAAATGTCTATGAACGGTTAGGAAACTAAGCATCCGAACCTATGATATAAGACATCATAGAGTAAATAAGGGTATGCAGTCAGTAATTTGAATATACTAGTATATAAAATGAGGTTTGGTGATATATATGGGGTACTATACAAATGAAATAAGGGCTAACTGAATAGAATAAGATAGCTGAACATGAATACATAAAAAGTGTAATATTTGAGAATGGAAGACAATGCATAAACATATATATGAAGTGATCTGTAAACTGAAAAACTGTGATATGATAACTGAATAATTGAGAATTTGTTTGCTTTAGTCAGGTAATCTGGACTGAAACTATATGGATTATTGTACTAAGAATATGGAAGGTATCTATAACCGATATATCCCAATCTGAGCTAATCGAGGTCCAACCTGTAACTCCAGTTTGAAGGGTGTCACTACCATGCCAAGGGTACTAACACTAGCTATATAGATCCACTAAACTGATGTCCTAAAAGACTACGGAGTCACCCTCAATTGGCAAGTGCTCTATAAAGATATGTGTCACCCTCAACTAAAAGGTGAACACCTTGTTAACCCTCAAATGAATACTTAAAAAGTTAAATTTATGTAAATCACATAGGTATCAAGTGTTCATAACCCACCAACACTGAATGAATTATCAATAATGTCATAAAAAGGTTTAAAACTATAGTAGGGGATCATTGTTCAAAATCCAACACTTAGGCATTCCATCAAACACATAAGATTCGTGAACTTAAGCATCAAAATAACTAAAGCATGAGAGAATAACATGATTACAAGGCTAAAGATCATAACTTGGGGATTCAACGTGAAACTTTAAACATTCAAAAAATGTAATGGTTCATTCCTCATGAAAACACTCATAAACATAACTTGTAATTAAATTAACAAGAGGTTCATGGAGATATTTCAACTTAAACATGAAAACTAATAATTTAAAACCAAAAAGGGATTCTTGGACTCCATAGGTGAAAGGAACCCATGAATGAATATCACACATACCTCACTAGATGAATTCGTGAAGATTCTTGGGAATTTCTTAAGGTTTGAAGCTTGAATTCCTTACTTGATTGAGAATGGGTGTGGGTGTTTTCTTAAGGAAATGGAGGCTTCATTTGAGAGAATTTATGATTGAAAGAGCAAATAATGCCCTTTGGGGAGTTAAAGCTTGTGTTATGGACTTATTTGGTAAAGTGAACTAACCCAAATGCCCTTAATTAATGTGGAACAAAAAGTTGGATGGGTGAGGAATGGATCACCGCAGTCTCTAGTGCGGTGCAGTGGAGGGGGCGTCGCAGGCTTATCTCGGTGTTGCTACTATTTTGGATTTTAAAACATGCCCTTATGCTCATCTGAAAGTTATGAACTCACCTGAGATGTACTTTGAACTACCCTAATCATGAATCAACTTAAAAATTAATGTTTTAAGGTTGGGAAGATCAAAAAGAAAATCATTGAAGTTTAGGGGCTTGGAAAATACTAAGTGCTAATGCATTGTGAAATTTCTTAGTCCTTGACCCCCCTTTTAACATGCAATCATGAGCTGAATTGAATTAGGATCTTATGGGGTATTACAATATCCCCCTTGGAAACACTTGTCTTTGAATGAGACTTTTTGCCAAATCTCTTCACTCCCTTCATGGGCGAGATTTTTTGATAAACCTAGTCACTACCCCAAACTTAAGATCTCTTCTCCTTACATTTGCATAGGATTTATGACGGTTTTAGGCTGTCTTTAGCCTCTCTCAAATAAACTAAACTTTATCCATCGAATCAAATATTGTATCTAGCCCTATCAAAGCAGCTTCACCTACCTCAAACCAACCAACGAGAGATCTACATCTTCTTTCATAAAAAGCCTCAAATGAAGTCATATGAATACTGGAGTGATAACTGTTGCAATAAGCAATCTATATTAAAGGCAAGTGATCATCCCAACTACCTCTAAATTCAATAACATATGCCCTCAATATGTCTTATAAGGTCTGAATGCTCCTCTCTACCTGACCACCTGTCTGCGGAGGAAAAGTAGTACTGAGATGAACTTGGGAACTAAAGCCCTTCTGAAAAGCCTTCCAAAAGTGAGAGGTAAATCGAGAACTTGTATCTGAAATGATAGACAACGAAATCCCATGCAACCTAACCAACTCCCAAAGGTAGAGACTGGCATGATCCTTAGTTGAGTGAGAAGTATGAACTGGTAGGAAAAGGGCAGATTTGGTCATTCTATCAATAATGACCCATATTAAATCATGCCGACGATGCGTGTGAGGTAAACCTGTCACAAAATCCATGTTCACCACCTCTTAATTTCAAATGGGGATACTAGACTCTTGTAATGTACCACTAGGCCTCTGGTGTTCAAACTTAGCATGCTGACAATTAGAACACTTTGATACAAACTCTACAATATCCTTCTTTATACCTCTCCACCAATAGATTTCCCGTAAGTCAAGGTACGTCTTAGTGACTCTTGGGTGAATAGAGTATCGTGCACCATGAGCTTCTGTAAGTATTGCTGTCTTAAGTCATCAACATTCGGAACACATAATCTACCCTGGCAATGCAACACACAATCTCTCTCTTAGGAGAAAACCTCATTCTTTTTATATCTAACCTACTCCTTCAACTTAACCAAACTAGGATCTCTATTTTGCTTTTCCTTCACTTCGGCAACCAACGGTGATTTTGAACTATTCTGAACCCATACACTGCCTTCAGCTGAATCAACCAACCAAACACCTAACCTAGCAAGTTGATGAACCTCACTAACTAACCTCTTCTTATCCTCATCAACATGAGCAAAACTACCTATAAACAGCCTGTTAAGGGCATCTAACACTATATTAGCCTTGCCCGAATGATACAACGTACTCATATGAACAACTCAAGCCACCTTCTCTAACGAACATTTAAATTTTTTTTCGAGAACACATACTACAAACTTTTAAGATACGTGAACACATCAATATGAACCCATAAAGATAATGCCTTCAAATTTTCAAGGCGAAAACAACATCTACAAACTTAAGGTCTAGGGTTGGGTAGTTATTTTCATGAGGCTTAAGTTGTCTAGAGGCATAGGCTATGACCTTACCTTTCTGCATCAACACACAATCGAGACCAACTCTGAAAGCATCACAATAAACTACAAACCCATCTGAACCATTTGGCTTTGTCAATACTAGAGCGGAAGTGAGTTGAGTTTTCAACACCTGAAAACTCTTCTCGTAAGAATCCAACCATTAAAATTTAACTTTCTTTTGAGTCAGTCGAGACATGGAGGATACGATAGAAGAAAACCCTTTAACAAACCAACTGTAATAGCCAACCAAACCTAAGAAAATATTAATATCTGATAGAGAGATGGGTCTGCCAGTTTCTCACGACTTTGGTCTTATGAGAGTCAACTCTAATGCCATCACCAGAAATAATATAGCTAAGGAAATCTATTGATCTTAGCCAAAATTCACACTTAATAAATTTGGCAAACAACTGATGAGCTCTAAGAGTCTGTAATATAATTTTGAGATGGTCTGCATGATCATTCTCACTACAAAAATAAACAATAATATCATCAATAAAGGCTATGACAAATATGTCTAAGTACTGTTTGAAGAATCTGTTCATTAATTCCTTTAAAGCTACCTCTAATTTTGGTTCTCTAAGTTCTATCAACCACTCTGGTCGTCAGTATTAGTTCTCTAAGTTTCCATCCAAGTTACGAGTGGTTGCAACAAGTTGTGGTGATATCTTACGAGTTGTAAGATACGACTTATATCTAGACTAGTGCATACTTTCTTTTTTCGGCCAAGATTATGTGTTACTAAGTCCACTTCTAACCAGATATTATAAGTCATGAAATGACTCATGACAACTGACGGTCGAATTTCTATAAGTTTACCTGAGGGGCCTTTTCGTATTTTACCCTCTTAAAACTTCCTATCCATGACTTATAACTTAAGAGAGGTGTTATTTTAATCTATTCTCAAACAATTAAAAACACTTATTCTCCTTCCATTCTTAAGAAAAATAAGACTAGGGTTTTTTCCACAAGGACATCTCTCAAGTCTCTAAGTTTAAATTTTCTTTACAAGTCAAGTAAATCCAGGTATGTGGGGTTTTGAATACGGATACTCTATCATCCTTGTGTACAAAAAAACTTGATCTTTAAAGTTGAATTTACATGTTTTAATTAGGGTTCTTGCCCAAGTTCTCATCTTTTAAAGCGTAACACTAAGATGTGTTGAAGGGCTTAAGTGCATAAGAGTTTTCCTCTATTAATGTTTTGAATTGAAAGATGGTTATTATGATTTGAATTTTATTAGTTTGACTTACATTTTGATGAAAATTTTCTATGTAAGTATTGAGAATGATATTTTGTTATAAGTTCTGTAAAAGAAAGTATGAAAGGTAAGGCTATAGTATAAGCATTGAGTTTACAAGAAACTTCAGTTTTAAGCTTCAATTACATGTATTATAAAATGATTAAAGTTAATCTTGACCTTTTGATACAAGATAAGACTTGAAATCCATAAGTGTTCTTTCAGATTATGATTTAAGTAAAGAGAAGCATAATTGGTTTTAGGTCCATAAACCCTTATGCTATTTTATGGTGGATTTCTTAAGTATGAGTATACATATATATATATATGTGTGTGTGTGTGTGTGTGTGTGTGTATATGGAACCAGTATTTAGCGCCGAGAAGGAAATGTGAATGAGCGTATCCTAAATTCCTGAAAACTATGAGCCACCGTAGATTTAAGTCCTAATATGGATTAAGTTCAATGTTAAGGACCTATTCTGATGGAAAGTCTAGGACAGCTCTCCCCAACATGGATAAGACATTAGACTCCATAATAGCTCACATAGTTTATATCGATTAGAAGAATCTCTCACAAGAAAGACTAAAAGTAAAGATTTTTGAAACAAAGTGTAATGACTCACTATATTTATTAAATATTCCTTCTTACTTGTATTTTATGACTATATATTTTTTCGATTTACTCAAGCCTAAGGTGAGTCCTCTACACTTAGCATGCATGGTTTGAAAGTATATATATGCATAAAAATCAAATTCTATTTTACTTAGGTATTCACCCCCATATTCTTAGTATATTCCAAAGTACTAATCCACACATATATGTTTATGTGCTACATTATCTTATAATGTAGGTTTTGATGCTCATTTCTAGCATCACGATTGATCATGGGCATCATATCCTACATCACAATATTTGGTGAGTCCTCATAGTCCAAGGATCCAGCTCATTAGATTCTTGGTTATTAATGAAAGTTACTTTAGTTACTTGATTTCAAATTTCATCTGGGTCAACTGGGGTCTTTCCCAGTGGCTCTCTAGTTAGTAGTAGAGGCTTGCCAGACTACGTACCCTTTAGTTTAAAGAGTTTCTTTGTGATTTCAAGACTTCAAGTTGAGACTAAGAATTTAAGTTGTTTTCTCTCATATTCATATGTATGTGTTAGTTCACTTTTCATAAGAGTTTTAAATGATATAGATGTCAAGGGTTAGCTTGGGGCTATTTGTAGTCCTTGCCACCGTGTGACATCTAGGGGGTACTCCTGGGTCATTACAATCTCACTCTCTATTACTGATATTGATTAGGATATTATGATAATATGATGATACCCGACAAGGCCGAAGAATATTATGATAATGTGATGATGTCTGACAAGGACGAAGGATCTTATAATGATATGATTCAACTCGACAATACTGAAGGATATTATGATGATGATATTGATACCTGGCAATGCCAAAGAATAACTTATTGATGTGCCTATGTGTACATCTATCGATTCAAGTCTATTTAGCCCTATGTATGACATTTTTATATGTATATACCTGACAAGGCCGGAGGATAATTATGATAATTATGGTTACTACAGTGATGGTTATGATGATGGTATTTTGATATTATGGATTCTGTTGTATTCATACCTACTTGTGCATCGCTTATCACTAGTATGTGCCAATGTCTATCAGATTGTATAGAAGGACTGCAAAGATATGGATGATGACTACCCCTTGTGTTGTAGTATGTTGGTTGAACCTTCCGATCCTAGGGAGGTAGGGGCATGTATAGGCTAGGTATTTGGTTGTCCAAAATAGCTGGTTACTCGTGCTAGTATTGATATTGTTATTATCATTATTATGACCATTGTTATGTCTAGTGTAAGAAAAATTGGTCATTGATTTGGTATCGAGACTTGAGGTATGATTTTGGCTTCTCTTATCTTATGATCTCATTATTATGCATGATTAATTCATGATTAGGCAAATGGATTAGAAACCCTGAGCTTGTTATTACTAAATCCTTATAGGATTATAATAAGGCCTTAAAATGATGATATGATTATCTAGGGGTTGCTTCAAGATGGCCTGACATATATATATATATATATATATATATATATATATATATATATATTGCTACATGTATCCATAGTATTATCGTACATTCGTAGGCCTTGCATATTGTTATAATCCTTATTTCTCCCTTTCATTAGTATAATAGTTAGGGATATACATACAGTGTTGAGATTTATAAGTATGGCTAGAAAAGGATAGTTCATCCTTGATACTTTCTTAGCCTCATGATGTTAGTCTCTGGGACATGGATAGGATAGGTTATCCTTATTATCTCATTGGCTATTTATGTGATTGTTGAACATTTGGTGTAGTTTTCATTCTATTTATATGTTATATATATATATATATATATATATCTGCTTTATCTTTAGAGTTCAGTTGGCAGTTACCTACTGAGTACCATTCATTTGGTACTCATACTATACTTTTGGAGCTTGCGGATAATAGTATGGGTTATCGTCGTTGATATATGCATTGTGCGGAGTAGCCCTGGTTTGTAGACTTAGAGTGAGCTCTTGACGTTCAGAGTATTACTTATCTCTCTCTTATGTATTAGACTAGTCTCTATATTATATTCAGAGATAAGTTGTATCAGTTTAATTCCTTTGATATTTCACTTTTGTACTCTTATTATAGTAGAAGCTCTAGTACTGATACCACCAGGTTTTGGGACTTCATTATGTATTTTATTCTCTTATTTCATCTATTTTGTATTCTCTTCTATTTATAATTGGGTAGTCCATTACTAACCGTTCCGGACTGTAGGGTTGGCTTGCCTACTTTTCGGTTATATAGGCGCCATTATGACCTGAGAAATTGGATCTTAACAAGTATTGAGAAAGTTCGGCTGTGAATTTGGGATCACTGTAGAAGACCACAGATTCAAAGATAGATTTGCTTCAAGATATCTGTTCATGCTTCAATGGGTATTCTTGATTAATTTTAAGCATGCTTTGTGTGGACTATGTGTTTAAATTGGTTATCTATATTACATGCAAGTGAACTTATCTATTTACTTCAGCTGTGTATGCATGTTTTCGAACAATCAGGGAATGGATGGTAATTCAAGAAAAGTTTGAGGCATAAAAAAATTAAAATCATCAAATGGCTCAGACAGAAACGACAAATATAGCAACAAGCATAAAGGACTCTTCCTTGAGAAGCGAATCAAAATGTAGACAAAACTTGGAAATTCTTGTGAATATTAGAGAGGTAGTGAACAACCATGCATGACCCATGGACATAAGCCTACAATTCTTCCAGAGTTGATAATTGAAGAAATGAACAATATACTTTCTAGATGTAGGAACGCAACCTAAGTAATGCAACCCTACAGTATGAAACAGCTAAAGCATCCTCCCGCCGCACCAAAACGTTTTAGAACCTGATACTTGAGGAATTCCATAAGTATGTTTTTAATAGTATATAATTTGTAATCATTAATTCTAACATAAAGGTGGTTCATACTAAAAAAATATACGAGTTGGAATACTAAGAAGTGCCACAGAAAAGAGAAATAAATCTAAATCAAATGACAACAAGAAGCCAATTACAGAAGAGACAATCATTAAAAAATAAATCAATATATATCCAAGTGGCACCAGCACTTATTAAGTTGCCAAAAGTGCAGTCCTTAGAAACTATATGTGATTATTTAAAATATGGAACATTGCTAATATGGTGTTGTTTCAGAAAAACAAGATTATTATTTTGGATTAGAATGGGTAAGATAGTCAAAGATATTCGAGAAAAGTTGCATCTTCAGAGCTACTGATTCATGTCACTTATGTTTGGTGTTGTAACAGGTGATGGGTGATAGGAAATGCTTTTCATAATGCCATATATACCAAAAGACTGCATGACAAAAACTGAAAATACATCTAAATGGAACAACAACTAGACCTGGGCTAAAAATGGTGTGACTTTATGATCCCCCAAACAAAAAGAGAACCTAACATTGCACTATCCTGTCCAGAAAAATTTTATGTTATTATATAAGAGAAAAAGCATAAATACCCCCCGAACTTGTCACCACAACTTATTTTAACACTTAAACTTAATTGATAATTATTTACACCCTCAACAACTTTAAAACTTATTATTTTCCTCCCTTCGTGACTTAAACCAAGTCAAGTCTGGGTGCTGTATAAGCACTCAAAATTTGATTGATCCACGTCATTAGTGAATCAAATTTAACTAGACCCACATCAAATTATTTTTGAAAAATTAATTCTTTAAGAATATTTTAAAATTCTTCTTTTCTGTTTCACCCACCAACCACCACAGACCCACCATCGCCGCACACCACCGCACCACCAACTATTTTCATCCACTTTATTAGTGCTATCGAAAAATTCACAAAGCTTCACAACGCTACTAACACCATTAATATCCATCACTACAACTCCACAATGTCTATCACCACCATCAACTCCACTCCACAATATCTACTTCTAACAGTAATATCATATTTGCTGTCATCAATTACACAATTTCCACCACCTCCACTGATATCAACTTCAAAAAAATTTGTAATGGTTGCAATTTCACAACACCTATTAACAACACTGATAATTTCACAATATCCATCACCAACACCAATAATTTCATAATATCCATCACCAATAATTTCACAATACCCATCACCAATACCAATAATATCAACTAAAAAATCAGCAACAAAAGATCATACAAAAATAATTTTATAATAAAATTAAAGAATAGTGGCAAAAGATTGAAGTGGTGAAGAATAGAAAGGGATGATGGTCTATGTAGAGTGGTGAAGGATAGGCCTTGAAAATAAAACAATATTGTGATTATCTTCAGCATTATAGTATCCACCGCCAACGCATAAAACCCACCATTAACATCGATCACCGGCATGAACTATTCTATTTTCCCAGTTTAATACCCTCCTTAAAATATTTAAGGTATAATGATTACACTCTTTAATAACCCAAATATACATTCCAAAAAACTTATCTTACCAACAATATTAGTGTTTTTTCTTTAATTTGGTGAAATGAAGGAGGTGGGGGTGAAGATGGTGACTGAGGAGGAGAAATGAAAGAATTGACAGAAAAAAAGGTGGGTGGCGCCTATGGTTGTGAACAAGAAGAAAGGTGGAGAGATAAAAAAAGAAATCAATATGGAATGAAGTTAATTTTATAATTTCTTTTTTCAATTTCCCACGAGTTTGAGTATGTGGGAACACTTTCTTCGTTAGAGGAGATATTAAATTCACCTGAAATAACAGTAAGGGGTAAATAACTTGTAAAGTTTAAGTGCAAAAGTAAGTTTTGGGTACAAGTTCAAGAGTGTTTTTATTCTCTTCCCATTATACGACTAGTAAATTTGTCCAAATACTACAAAATCTTTAATCTATTTTATCCAATTTATGAAAAAAAAATTAGCAAGCTAATTATAATTAGAAATTACCAAATAAGGTTGGGTATGGTATTGTACCATACCATGAGTTTAAGGTACGCACATGACATTTAAGGAGCGACCAAATTGCCGAAATTGGATTAACATTTTGCATAGGTGGGTATAACTATATGTAGGTTTATTCTTCTAATTGCTAAAGACTTTTTCAAAAATTTTCCTTCATAAATAAGGATTTGAGTGGTATTGGATAATTATATGTCATAGTCTTTGCATTTAAATTTCTATAGTCAATAACCATTCTACTTTTTCCTCTTTTTTGTTCACTATGTTTATTTACTATAAATGCTGGACTATTATGTTTACTATTACTTTTTTGTATATATTGTTTTTCTAATAATTCATCTATATGCATTTTAAATTCTTTTAAATCGTCAAAATTATATGTTAATGGTTTCTGGGTTATTATGCTATTTTTATCTATTAATTCAATTTTTATAGTAGTTTTATGCTTTTTCCATCCTTTTAATAGATCTTCACTATATAATTGTTCTAATTTTTCTTAATTATTTCTATCTTATTTATTGAAAATATAGTTATTTCTGTTTTATTTATCGAAAATACAACTAGTTCTATTATATCTTCAGTATTTTTTATATTTTCTAACTTTTGTGTAATTTTTTTCACTTCCTTTTATCCAATCAGTTTTCTTTCTTATTTTATTATTAACTCTTTTTGCTCTTACTTTCTGTTTACATGGTGTTGTAAACCACCAATCTGTTCTAGTTATTATATGTGGGTATAATTTATCTAAAAACGGCATTCCTAAAAGTATATCTTTTGATGTTAGTTAATAATTATAAATTTCTTCTATTGTTAATATCTTATCCCATACTTGTATTTTTACATTCCTAACTTTATAAGTAATTAAACTTCCTTCATTATTAAATCCTTTAACTATTATTGGTGTTTTTAGTTTATCCCATTTGCTTTTTGGTAAGCAATTATATCTACATAAATTAGCTTCTGCTCCTGTATCTATCATAGGCGTATAATATCTACTGTAATATCCTTCTACTACTATCTTCATTAATACATATATTTTCATTTTATGTTAAGACTCTTCTTAAGAATAATTTCTCTCTGTTATATGTTAAGGTTAATTCTGTATGTTCTATATTATATGGTTTTACTTGTTCTAGCCATTTTATTCCTAATATTATGTCTGCTTTTTGCATTTCTTCCTTTACTTCAAATTCTATTTTTATTTTTCTAATTCCTATTATTATTTCTTTTTCTGCTATATTTTTACTATTTATTAAACTTCTTGGTAGATTTGGACATATATCATTATCAGTTTTTATTTCTTCATTTTTTACTAGATATTTTGCTATATAATTTTCTTCTTGTCCTGTATTTAAGAGTATTAAATATTCTTTTTCATTTACCTTTCCTGTTATGTAATATTGGTTTAAATTATTTGTTGAATTTATTTCATAACTTGTTCTTTTTTATGAGCTTGATGATTCTAGTTTTTCATCAGTTATTCTTTTCGTTGTACTTATTCTATCATTTATTATTTCTAAATTTTCTTCTATATCTATGTCTCTATAGCTATAATTATTATAATCTATTGTTTTTACAATTTGTTATAACGGACTTTCTATTCGTATTTTGTTAATCTTATTTTTTTCTGTTATTTTATGTTTTGTTGTTAATACATATAAATTTTTGCATCTTGCTGTAAATATTTTATTTCCTGGGGTTGATTCTATTCCTGATATTTTCAATATAATACTAATGATTTATCTATATTTTTATCTGTTATCGCTACTGATAATTTGCACTTATTATAAATTTAAATTTTTGGTATATTAAATTTCCTTTTATGGCAGTTATTATGCTTTTTTCTACAGGTTTTATGATTCTATCATCTGCTAAATATAATTCTATTGGTGTATCTATTCCTTCTCTAAAACATGCTTTTATTAATATCTCTGTACCTCCAAGGTGTACATATTTTATTGGGTCTCTACTTTTTATATCATTTATATCTTTATTAATTATTCTTTTTGTTACTAGTGGTATACTAGCTTTACCTTTTGCATATCTATAGTCTATTACATGTTTCTTTTGGCATACTACATAATATTCTTCTTTTTTCTTAGTAAATAGATTTCTTATTGTTGGTATCTTAAATATTTTTTCTACACTTAAGTCTAATTCTTTTCCTTTTATTTCATCAAATACGTTATTGTCAAATATTACTTTGGTCTATTCCTTCATCATTTAAATATTCTTCCTTTGTTATTATTTTTATATCTTCTTCAGTCATTTGATTCATCTATTTCACTAACTATTTCATTATCTGTTTCATTTTCTGAAATTTCATATATACTATCCTCACTTTCTAATTCATAATCTATATAATTTATCTGCATATATTCTGTATTATTTATTTTTACTTTTGATATTTGTTTATTTTTTGGATTTTTAGGTAATTTACAATCTCTAGCTAAATGTCCTAATTTTCCACAATTATAACAAGTACATTCTTTTATAGATTTCTTTTTTCTATATGGTCCTTTGTATTTATAATTTTTTACATAATATCTTTTTCTTGGTTTCTTGTACTTATATTTTGATTTTTTATATTTCTTATGTCTTTTTCTTTTCTTATAATAATATCTTTCTTCACATCTGAATTGGGGTGCTATTTTATTTTTGCAACATGCTAAATTGCTTATCAATGTTTTTTCCATTTTTAATTTCTCTCTATATTTTTCACATAAGTTTCTATACCATTATTGTAAAAATTTTATTCTTGCTCCTAGAGTATTTACTATTTTTGCTTCTTCCCAACTCTTTATTATCTTTGAACTAAATGGTTCGGGTAATTTATTAATATATAATTTTCTTATTTCTTTACTTTTTTCTATATTATATGCTCCTTTATAATAATATTCTTTAAATGCGCAAGTATATTCATCTATATAACACATATTATATATTGCTAATTTTAACATTAAATTTCAATTTGTATCTTTTTCTTCATTTTGTTCTTCTTCTATTGTTGTCATACTACCAAATTCATCTTTTATAGCTGTTTCATATTTTTTAATAATTCTATAGGTGTTAGTTTAGTTGTTGTTGATGATGTTCCTTCTGTAGGTTTGTTAGTTCTTAATACCTTTTTGCTATTTTCAGTTAAATTTGAAAACCATAATTTCACTGTTCCTATTAGTGTTCTTTCTATATATTCTGGTGCATCTGTTATGTTTATATTATTATCTAATAATTGTTTTGTCATATATCCTATCCATAATTGTATTATTTTTTCTATATCTATTACACAGTCTAAGTCTACAAAATTATAATTTTTATTAACTATTTGTTTTGGTGTCCATTTGTCATATTCATTCTTTAGATTATATCTTTTAAACTTATTCTTATAATATGTAGGTTTTCTTATTTCTGATGTTCTAGGTATTATATTTTTATCTTCTTTTTTATCAAGAGTATTTATTTCTGTGTTGATATTTTCTAAGTTTTCTTCATTAATTACTTCTTGTTTTTCATTGATTTCTAAATTTTTTGTATTTGTTAATATTTCTGTATATGTTTCACTATCTTCTGAATCATAATTATCTGTCTCTTCAACATCTATATTTTTTATTTCTAATTCCTTGTTTTTTATTTCTTTATTGTTTATTTCTAATTTTTCTTTAAATTGATTTATCTCATTTAGTAATTTTTGTTCTTTATCTTTTTCTTCCTTTTCCTTTTGTCTTTCTTCATACAAATTTTTTAACATTTGTAGTTCTTTTTCTAATGCAGCAATCCTACTATTTTTAGTTTCTTCTATTTTTCGTATTTCTTCTGTAGTTTGTTGTTTTATTTTTTCTATTTCCTTTTTCCTATCTATTTCTTCATTTTCTCTTTCTATTCTTACCATAGCTGTCAATTTATCTTCTAATTTTAATTCTTCTTTTTCTAACATTAAATATAAATGTTCACCTATTTTCTTATATCTTCTTCCTAGATTAGAAAATACTATTTTTATTTTTAATCTTTCGTGATTTTCATATATTTTTTCATCTATTATAAATTCTTCTTTGTTCATTTTATTGTGAATAGTTCATGTTGATGTATATATTTTAAACTATCTATTTGTGATTCTAATTTTGATATTTCATCTTTTTGTGTATTTATTGAGTTTTCACTCACTCCGGCAAATATATGATAATGTAGTCTTTCTATTCTTATTTTAAATTCTTTATATTTTTCTAAAATAATTTGTTTTAGTTCTTTGTATTTTTGTACTTTATTCATTTAAACCATATTTATAATATTTTGGTAGATATCTAAATCTGATTTTATCATAATTAGGTGGTATGTGTCTCATTCTTCTAGATTTTAAATGGATTATTAATTTTGTTTCAATACTAGATATTAAGATAATTAGGTAGGCTAATCTTTGTGGGTTTTCTTTTGTTTTATTTAGACTCATATATTCTGAATAATTACTAATTAATAATTCTTTAACTTTTCTAAAAGTTTCTCTGTTTTTAAATTGTCTTCTCATAATTAATCCAATCCAATCTAAATTCAAACATATATGCTACTGCTCTGATACCATTAGTAGGGGGTGCGGATAACTAACTTGTAAAGATAAAAAGTAAAATAGATTTATTATATATAATGGATATTTTTTACTTTTTATCTTTACTAGTTAGTTATCTGCACCCCCTACTAATGGTATCAGAGCAGTAGCATATATGTTTGAATTTAGATTATGTAATTATAAGAATTCACACACTACAAATTTTTATTCAACCATGCATGTAATTTAACTTTTAAAAAGTCACAGGCTTAATTATACATAAAAATCAATCGAAGAGAAGATTTTATAATAACATAAAGACTTCATAATAAGAACAAATAATCATAAGTCTCTGCAATTAATATTTTTGAACTTAATTAATTCTTGCCACAAAAAAATTATAATAAAATAAATATCATTTCGAGTAAAAGAAACTTATATCAATTTATCCATAAAGTAGGAAAAACTAAAATTACTTTCTTTGAATAATATATTATTGTTTGTGAAAACACGGGTCAAGAATCAACATGAAAAATTTAAGGAGCACTCTTTTGTCGTTGGCGACACTACTGCATTTTTCTTGAAGATGATAATAGGATTGTATTATTTTGTCTCTATAACCACCATAACTTGATTAGCTTCTTAATTTTCTAAATATTTATTTTGTTCATCTTTCTTCTTTATTCCTACAAGAAGAAATTAAGAATATACTTATACGATATTGTTAGTTACTCTAAAAAAATTTAATGAATTTTTTCGATCTGAAATACCTAAAATTAGAATTTGTAACTTTTAAGTGATCAACATAAAATAAAGAAATTAAAAGAATATTCTTATCACTTAAGAACTCGTAACTTGATTGCAGTGGCGGAGCCACCTTGTATTGAGGGGGTTCATTCGAACCCCCTTCGATAGAAAATTATACTATTCTTGTATTATTTTTATATGGTCAAAAATATTTTTACGTATATATAGTAGATGTTGAACCCCCTTCGACTAGTCCGTATGTTTACTTCTGACACCCCTCAACTAAAATTCTGGCTCCGCCACTGCTTGATTGATATTTTAGCACTTTGATTTAGTTGGTCTTGAGTTCAGCTAATGAAATTTAATTTCAAAAATAGTCTAATAAATTAACTCTAAAGAAATATTGTATAAATTAAAATGAGAGGAGTATAATTTAGAAAGTTAAAAGAAATATTCCTACTCATAAATTCTTCATATGTCTTTGCCAACCATAGTTCTTCACGTGAAAGTAACTATATGATGTGATGATTAACATTTTTTTTCATGTTTTTCTTTATCCTTATTTATGATACAGTAATAGAGAAGAGAAGAATAACCTTTAATGAGAATTTTCATGATGAGAATTTTCATGACACAAAACATGAGTTTATATAGACAAAGTAGAGGAATTCCATAAGGTTTTCATAAACTTACAAATTAAATTTTGAGAGGTTATGAAGATTAAAAATGGGAGTTATGAATATTATTAATAGTATAAATTGAAGACGTATGAGTTAGGAGTAGTTATTTTTATTAAAGTCACTAAATATATATATATATATATATATATATATATATATATATATATATATTTAAAATAACGTTTCGTTTCAATTTTTAAAAAGGATTTGATTAGTTATTTAAAAGCAAAAGTTTGACTTTAATTTTTCAATTTTCTTTACAACTTTTCACGACAAGTATACAAATGGGATACATACATACATATATATATACATACATATATATAAAACTATTTAATTAATATGTGGAGTATTAATTATAGAGTCATTTATTATTACAACATTTAAAAAATAGAGTAAAAAATTAAAAAAATAGAAAAAAGCTCAAAAGAAGGAGAATTTTTTTTTTTGAAATGGAGGTCATTGAGAGGTGCCACATCACCTTCTTTATAACTCTTCTTTATATATATATATATATATATATATATATATATATTGATTATATATAAATATGAGAATGTTGTTTATAAAGTATATATATATATTTGATATGTGATGAGAATGACTAATGTAAGTTAAATAAGTTTAATTACAGTTTGTAAATGAGTTTAAGGTATGCACATTACATTTAGGGAGCGATCGAATTGCCGAAATTGGATTAACATTTTGCATGGGCGGGTATAACTATATGTGGTTTTATTTTTCTAATTGCTAAAGACTTTTTCAATTTTTTTCCTTCATAAATAAGGAATCTGAATGGTTGGAACAATAATCTATTTTATTAGTACGTGGAGTATTAATTATGAAGTCATTTATTATTATGACATTAAAAAATAGGGTAAAGAACAAAAAAATAGTAAAATCACAAAAAAGGAGAAAACAATAAATCCTAATGATGGCCTCAGAGGTATGTCACATCAGCAGCCTCCTATATTTCCTTTATATATATATATGTGTGTGTGTGCATATATTTCAGTAAACCTTACATTTTTCTACATGAACAACATTATCAGAAATTATAATGAATGTTAGTAATGCAAATTTACCATGAACCCTCCAGCCTGATTTCTCAAATACTTAGAGCCTATTTAAAAGAACGCAATAGAGATATTTCCCCTGCTCCAAGACCAAGAAATTATAGTAGTATTTAAATATTATTGAATAGAATGCATTAGTAAAGTGAGAAATAGTTATGCTAACATTATTTTTTATTGTATGTTTGGCTTGTTGTATTAAATAAATATGATGTATTAGAATAAGAATAGCATCCTGTATGATTAATATCATGATATACAAAAATTAATATATGTATTACTGTTAGAGTATTAATAAGATAATGTATTGCTAAGAGTGTACTGAACTAATTAATTGTGTATACACTTAACTAAATAAGTTAGCTAAGCAAGTCGATTAGGTAGTTAGTTAGTTAGTTACTAGAATGAGTCTTAAACATTCTGATTCTATCATTATAAATGGGAGAAGATATACACATTGAGAAACAGAACAAATAATGAAAGTTCCAGAATACACATAGCTTTTTCTTCATTGTTCATCTCTTTGTACAATTAATTAATTCTTGAAAACTCTGAATGTTCAATTTACAGCATGGTATCAGAGTTTAACAGCTTTGAATCATCAAGATGAGTCCGATCAATTTATCTAACAAAAATCTTAGTTGAGTTCAGTGCAAAATTCTGGGCAATCAAAATACTCTACAATTCTTGTAGAAGATGAAATGAGTGGAGAACATATAACTCAGACGGTGAACAAACTAAATCAATCAACAAGTTAAACCACGAATCCAATGCAAGGTTTGGGTATTGATCATAATCATCCACTATTTTTACATTTAACTGATGTTAGTAAAATGTCCAATAATTTCATTTCAGTTAACTAGAACTGAAAATTACACTTACTGGTATCGATCTATGAGGCTAACATTACTTGGTAGAAACAAGTTAGGAATTTTTTATGGTACCGATAGGAAATAGGATTTTTTTGAGAATTTTGGATATCAATAGGACAAGATGAATGTTATTGTCCTTTCTTGGCTCATGAACTCTATTGAAAGGGACTTTTTGGAGGTATTATTTTTGCCACCAGTGCATAGAGTGTATAGAAAGACCTTAAGGAAATATTTGACAGAATTGTATGAAAATAGCCACCTTGAGTCAAGGATCTTCGTCTATTACAATGTACTATTTAGGAATGAAGGACCTATTGGAAGAATTTGAGGCCTTGGTGCCTATACATGGATTCACATGCGATAAATCGAGGAATCATGTTCAATTTTGTAGAGGCAAAAACTTTTTTAGTTTTTGATGGGCTTAAATGACACATATCTGCTGGTAAGAATTCAAATTTTGCTTATGAATCCTTTGCCCTCTATCAATCAAACTTTTTCTATGATTATAGAGATAAGATTCAAAAATCCATTGTTCATGGATGAGAACATTGAATCAAATGTGAGCAATTTTGAGAATGTGGCAATGTATGCCAAAGAAGGTGCAAGTCAGAAGTTAAGAAAGAATTATAACTTATAGTTTAATTTCTGTAAGATCAAAGGCCACATTAAAGATTAGTGTTGGACACTAATAGGCTATTTTACTAACTAAAATGTTAATAAAAGAAATACCGAAGATACTAAAGGTGCTTGCAGTATGATGACAGACTCAATTGAATGGTTAAGTTCAATATCTCAGTATGGAATGAACATAAGTGTTGGTTCTTACAACACAGAATTTGTGGTGGTTAGGGTTAATGCTAAAGGTAATGCTAATGTCTACTACAATACTCAGTTTGCAGGAAACTCTTTTTGTGCATAGCTTGGAAATATCTTCACATAAGAACAATAAGACCACATTATCAAACTACTGAGCAATACAACAGCATCCACTACAACTACTTTAGCCAATATAGTAGGTATATTTGTTGTTGACTTAACAACAAATGCTTATGATAAAAATATTATTAATAAAGAGACTACTTTATTATCATCTGAAACTAAAAAATGTTAGATTACAGACATAGGTGCAACAAATCATATGACATCTGATATAAATTTGTAAGATAGGAACACAATAGTCAAAACTGATGTTCCTAAGAAGGTTTTTCTTCTTAATGGTGATATGTCTCATGTGCTTCACAATGGAAATAGTTCCTTATCTGCAAGAAATAATATAACAAATGTATTACATGTACCTTAGTTCAAACATTAGTTCAAACATAACCTACTATCAGTATCAAAACTAACCAAGAAACTGAGGTGTTCTCTTACAATTTTTCTAATTTTGTGTATTTTAGAAACTCTTCAGTGGGAGGGTGAAGGAGATTGGAAAGAGAGTTAATAGAATTTACTGGCTACTTAAATTTGACCTAGAAAGGAACAAAAATGTGTTTGGCTGCTAATAATGGATAGTTACATGTTAACATAGACCTTTGGCATAAAATAATAAGTCACACATCCTCAAGTGTTCTTAAGAAGACTTTTCTCATTAGTTTGCAACCCATAGCTACGAAGCTTAATAAATGTAATATCTATCCTTAAGCTAAACAAATGAGGAATCTATTTCCTGCTAGTACTACTTCTAGCGTAAATACTTTTGAAAAGATCCATATTGACCTATAGTGTCCTTATAAGACTGCTACTTTTGAAGGAAATAACTTCTTTTTAACTATAGTAGACGACTACTCAAGAATGACATGGATTTTTTTGGTTAAAATATAAATTTAATGTATGTGTGTACCTACAACATTTCCTAAATTATGTTAAGTGGCAGTTTGATAAACATGTGAAAATAATTAGATCTAACAATGACAGAGAGTTTGTTAACTCTGTATGTGATGATATGTTCAAAACTCTAGGTATTGTTCATCAAAGAACATGCCCTTACACTTCTCAACAAAATGATGTTACTGAAAGAATACATAGGCATATCATATAAGTTACAATAGCCCTTAGGTTACAAGGTAAGATACCTAAAAGGTACTGAGGGTATTGTGTATTAGCTTCAGTCTATTTAATAAATAGAATGCCTAGCTCTACACCAGGTAATAGTCACCTTATGAGATTATGTATAGAAAGAAGCCTTCACTAGCTTACTTAAGGGTAATATGACTTATATAATGCCACAAGTATTCAAAAACATGATAAACTTTTACCTAGAGCTAAGGTTTTTGTCCACATAGTATGTTCAGAGGTTAAAAGGGGTATATCTTACTTGATTTAACTAATTCTATCTTTTTTGTAAGCCGAGATATATATTTTAGGGAAAACATTTCCTTTCACTAATATTGCTCCTGAGAAACCAGTGTTTGTGAATAGTACTCAGAATCTTGGTGTGGTGTATAACTCAGAAGATGAAGGTTATGCTAGGCAAGTTCCAGTACCTATCAGTGTTCCTACTATATCTACAACTCAACAAGCAGAAGAAGCCACTCATACTAAGGTGCAGGTGCCTCAGAATACTCAAGGTCCTCCTGTTACTGCAGCTTAAGTAAGAAGATCTAGCAAAGAAATTAATCCACCCTATCGATAAAAGATTTTGAGTCACTAAATATACACAATGGAATATCTTATCCACTCAATAAGTATGTTGCATATGATTAAATCTCTTCCAAATATCAATCTTATATAGCAGATACATTAACTTTAGTGGAACCAACTATATATGCCCAAGCTGCTAAGGATCCAAAATGGGTAGAGGCAATGAAATAGGAAATCTAAGCTCTTGAAAATAATTACACCTGGGATAGAGTTTCTAAACCTAAAGAAAAGTCTCTTGTAGGATGCAAATAAATATATAAGATCTAATACAAAGCTAATGAAGATGTGGAAAGATACAAGGCTAGGTTAGTTGCAAAAGAATATAGTCAACAGAAAGGGGTTGACTGCCAAGAAATATTTTCACCTATTATAAAAATGGTAACAGTAGGGACTGTTTTGTCTATAGAAGCTTCCAAGAATTGGTATATATATGAAATATATGTATATGATGTATTTCTACAAAGGGATCTCCATTATAAAATATACATGCAACTTCCTCAAGAATTTTCTACTCAGGAGAAAAGTGAAGTATGTTGTAGACTGATCAAATCCTTTTATAGGATTAAACAAGACCCTAGTTAGTGGAATCCTAAGTTAACAGAAGCATTATTATAGTTTAAGTTTCGTCAAATTCAGTTTGATCATTTTTTGTTCACTAAAAGAAGTTCTGAAGGAATAATAGTGGTATTAATATAAGTAGATGAAATATCAGTGACTGAAAGTGGTCCGAAACTTATTGAGGAAACCAAGAAGTACTTATCACAAGCATTCAAGAAGAAAGACGTGGGTGAACTAAAGTATTTTTTGGGGATTGAATTTGCAAGGTCTGAGAAGAGAATACTTATGCATCGAAGGAAATACTCTCTTGAACTTATATCAGAGGTACGTGTATCTGTAGCAAAGCCTTTCTCTCCAATTGATATAAATGTCAAGTTAATAAGAAAACAATATGATAAGGGAATATCTGACTCTAAGGATTCAATAAACACTGAGGAAGATCTACTTATTGATCCAAACTCATATTAGAGGTTAATAGGAAAGTTACTATATTTAACTATGACAAGACCAGATATTTTCTATAGAGTTCAAAGCTTAAATCAGTTCCTTCAAAGTCCCAAAATGTCTCATATGAAAGCAGCTATCAGAATTGTGAAGTGCATTAAAAATCAACCGGGACAAGGAATGCTTTTGTCAAGTGAACCTATAACCTTTATCACTGAATTTAGTGATACAGATTAGACAACTTATCCCTTAACAAGAAAATCAATCACAGGGTCTCTTATCACACTTGGGGATTCCTTAATATTTTGAAAATCTAAGAAGCAGAATATTATCTCAAGAAGTTCTGCAGAAGCAGAATATAGAAGAATTCCACTACATCAACAAAATTAGCTTGGATTCAAGGTCTACTAAAAGAAGTAAAAGTCAATGTTCAACTGCCTATCATACTTTATAGTGATAGCAAAGCAGTTATCCAAATTACTGCTAATCCTGTGTATTATGAAAGAACCAAACACATCAAAATAGACCTTCACTTCATTAGAGAGAAGATACAACAAGGTCTGATCGCTATCAAATATCTATCTACACAAGATCAGCCTGCTGACCTACTTACTAAAGATTTATCCAAAGTTCAGTATCATCCATCTCTTGTCCAAGTTGGGTGTCTTAAACATTTTCAATGTCCAACTTGAGGGGGAGTGTTAGAGCATTAATAAGCTAATGTATTGCTAAGAGTGTAGTAAACTAATTAACTGTGTATATACTTAACTAAATAAGTTAGTTAAGCAAGTCAGTTAGTTAGTTATTAGTATGAGTCTTAAGAATTATGATTCTATCACTATAAATGGGAGAAGTTGTACACTGAAGTACTGCCCCTCAATTTGATAACTGGTTCATTGGGAAAACTAAAACTGAACAACTCTATTTCTTTAATCAACTGAGGCATAACATGAATGAATCCAATCCATATCGAGAATGATATCAAAATCAGTCATCTCTAACTCCACGAGGTCAACTGAAGTAACTCTTTGGGATACTGTAACTGGGCAGTTCCTATATACCTACCTGGGTATAATAGAGCTACCTACTGGTATAGACACTGAGAAAGGTTCTGCTACAGATTCAGAACTGACACCAAAATTGACTGCTACATAAGGAGTTACAAAAGAGAGTGAAGCTTTGGGGTCTAATAAAGTATAAACATGGCGATGAAAGACTTGTAATGTACCCTTAACCACATAAGGAGAACTATCCTGATACTATCAAGTCTTGAGGGCATATAACCTATTCTAACACTATCCACTGGTCATACTGGAAGCGGCACCCTGCTATGTCGAGCGACCAGCTAGAACTAGAGAACGATTAGACTTACCCTACTAGCCGGCCCTTGGGCAATCTCTAACTCTGTGACCTAGCTTGCAACTTCTAAAGCATACATAGCTGCCGGCTCTACACACACCCTGGTGATGCTTGCCACACTTCCCATAAAGTGGATTAGTACGAATACTATTCACACTACCTAGGGGCTCGGAGCTTGGCACTTATCCTGACTAACTTGTCTGAACTTAGGTACTGGAGCACTAGCTAAAGATGGGGCTGGGCCTGAAGACTTCTAAAGAAACTGAGAATGATTACCACCCTCTGACCTTGACTGAGAAAAGTTAAATCTACCTATTCTAGGCCTCTTATTCTCCTCCTCTTTCTCCTTAAGCTTTTATTCCTCAATCTGTTGAGCATGAACCATAAGTCTAGATAAATCCATCTCCTTAATAAATACTGAGGTCCTACAATTCTTGACCATATTATCAGATACACCAAACACGTACTTACTTATTGTAGGCCTAATATCAGCCACCACATTAGGAGCATACCTCACCAACTGAGTAAACTTAAGCAAGTACTCTTTCACACTCATGTTGCCCTGCTTTAAGTTAATGAACTCCTGCACCTTAGCTTCCCTCAACTCCAATGGAAAAACCCTAACTAGAAAAGTCATGCCAAACTTCTCCTGCTCTATAGGCCCTGCCTCAGCATCCTTATCCTCCTTTTACTGCTTATACCAGGTGTGAGCTATATCCTGCAACTGATATACAACCAACTCTGCACTTTTATTCAAAGTGACACCTATAATATCAGTCATCTTCTAAAACCATATCGAGGAACTCCTGCGGATCCTCTTTAGACTTGGATCCCAAAAACAAAGGAGGATTCATTTGGGTAAAATCCCAAATCCTAGTTGCAGCTGTATTTGCCACTGGATTAGCTAGGGCAAATACCTGTTGATTGTTCTGAGCTGCTACTAAATGAGATAAGGTAGTAAACGCAGCTCTAAATTTAGTGTGAGAAATATTATTGTTCAGGGGATCTTTCTAAACAGGCTGTGGTGCGGGCTGATTCTAGTTCCTTATTCCCTTGGATCTTTTGGGAGGCATTATATGTAAATGAAAAAAAGGATGAGTCAGGAAAAGAGTTTAAATAGTGCTCATGCTCATCTTCACGACATGAATATTGAAAGAAGGGAAACTTTTCCTAAACGTCTTGTAGCCTCTTGTCCATAAGTGTGGCGCACTTCACACCCATGCACAAGACTCTACTCAACGCAGCTTTCAGACTGCCTAGGACACTTTAAAACTCTGGTATCTGATACCAAGTTTTGTTATGAACCGAGGCTACCCCTAGTCGCAACAATGGTGCTTACGATCATAAGTGACCACAAGCTAACCCATGAGTTGGTACCTGCTATGAGCACTGGATAAAATAGAGATAAACATATATATATGGGAGATAAACTGGTAAAGAACTGAAAATCTGAATACTGATAGTTAACTAAATCACAAGTCTAAAAATATTTGATAAAATACTAAAAACCAAGTTGTCTATATGTAAACAACTGATAAAACTGATAAAGCTGACTAACTATCTAAATGACTATTTGAATGTCTGAAAGCCTCTAACTGACTATGGAGTTGATGGGACAAGCCCCAATAGTTGATGGGACAAGCCCCCAACTAACTCTGATTGACTAAATGTACTGAATAATTGAAATAACTGAAATAAATAGTTATGTCCTTGATGGATGAGGACTCACCACTGCTGATGCTGTGTAATACTGAAATGTCTATGAGTGGTTAGAAAACTAAGCATCTGAACCTATGATATAAGACATCATAGCGCACATAAAGGTATGTAGTTAGTACTTTGAATATGCTAGTATATGAAATAAGGTTAGGCTGATATATATAGGGTACTATACATATGAAATAAGGGCTAACTGAATAACATGAGATGATGAACATGAATGCATGAAAAGTGTAATATTTGAGAATGGAAGACAAAGCATAAACATATATATGAAGTGATTTATAAACTGAAAAACTGAGATCTGATAACTGAATAATTGAGAATTTGTTTTATTTGGCCGGGCAATCTGGACTGAAACTATACTAATTACTATACTAAGAATGTGGAAGGTATCATATAACTGACATATCCCCATCTGAGCTAATCGGGGTCTAACCTATAACTAAAGTTGGAAGGGTATCACTACCGTACCAAGGGTACTAACACTGGCTATATGGATCCTCTAAATTGATGTCCCGAAGGACTAATGAGTCACCCTCAATTGGCAGGTGCTCTAATAAGCTATGTGTCACCCTCAACTAAAAGGTGAACACCTTGTTAACCCTCAACTGGCAGGTAGACATCTCTAACCTATGTTGGTTATGTAGTTCAGGAACTCGAGGATTGCTACTAAAGGTCACACCCTATACTGGCAGGTGAGCCCCCATCCCTGGGCTCGCTTAGTGCTAAATCCTACTCCCAACTGAACTGACACTAATACTGAACTAAACTAAGCTCAACTGAATGTTATTACCTAACTGATTGTTCTCAACATAAATATAAATATCTGAGTATATTGATAAGATTCATAGAGTAACTGACTAAATACTTAAAAAGTCAAATTTATGTAAATCACATAGGTATTAGGTGTTCATAACCCACCAGCACTGAATGAATTAACAATAATGTCATAAAAAGGTTTAAAACTAAAGTAAGGGATCATTGTTCAAAATCCAACACTTTGGCATTCCATCAAACACATAAGAGTCATGAACTTAAGCATCATAATAAGTAAAGCATGAGAGAATAACATGATTACAAGGCTAAAAATCTTAACTTGGGGATTCAATGAGAAACTTTCAACATTCAAAAAATATAATGGTTCATTCCTCTTGAAAACATTTATAAACATAACTTGTAATTAAATTAACAAGAGGTTTGTGGAGATATTTCAACTTAAATATGAAAATTCATAATTTAAAACAAAAAAGGGATTCTTGGACTCCATAGGTGAAAGTTACCCATGGATGAATATCACACATACCTCACTAGATGAATTCGTAAAGATTCTTGGGAATTTCTTGAGGTTTGAAGCTTGAATTCCTTGGTTGCTTGAGAATGGGTTCGGGTTTTTTCTTAAGGAAAGGGAGGCTTTTTTTGAGAGAATTTGTGACTGAAAGAGCAAATAATTCTCTTTGGGGAGTTAAATCTTATGTTATGGACTTATTGGGTGAAGGGAAATGACCCAAATGCCCTTAATTAATAAGGAACAAAAAGTTGGATGGGTGAGAAAGGGAGCGTTGCGGGCTCCAATACGGTGCAGTAGAGAGGGCGCCGCGAGTTCATCTCGATGCTGTTACTATTTTGGATTTTGAAACATGCCCTTACACTCATCTAAAAATTCCAAACTCACCTGAGATGTACTTTGAACTACCCTGATCATGAATTAACTTAAAAATCGATGTTTTAAGGTCGGGAAGATAAAAATAAAATCATTGAGTTTAAGGGCTTAAAAAATACTAAGTGCTAACACATAGTGAAATTTCTAAGTCCTTGACCCCCTTTTTAACATGCAATCATGAACTGAATTAAGATAGGATGTTATGGAGGATTACAATATCCCCCTTGGGAACATTCGTCCTTGAATAAGACTTTTTGCCAAATCTCTTCACTCCCTTCATGGGCAAGATTTTTTGATAAACCTAGTCACTTACCCCAAACTTAAGATCTCTTTTCCTCACATCTGCATAGGATTTATAACGGCTTTGGGATGTCTTTATCCTCTCTCAAATTAATTGAACTTTTTCCGTTGCATCAAATATTATATTTAGCCCTATTAAAGCAGCTTCACCTACCTTAAACCAACCAATGACAGATCTATATCTCCTTCTATAAAGAGCCTCAAACGGAGCCATATGAATATTGAAGTGATAACTATTGTTATAAGCAATCTCAATTAAAGAAAAGTGATTATCCCAACTATCTCTAAATTAAATAACATTTGCCCTCAACATGTCCTCTAAGGTCTGAATGCTCCTCTCTGCCTGACCATCTATCTGTGGAGGAAAAATAGTACTGAGATGAACTTGGGCACCAAAGCCCTTCTAAAAAGCCTTCCAAAAGTGAGAGGTAAACTGAGAACCTCTATCTGAAATGATAGACAACAGAATCCCATGCAACCTAACCAACTCCCTAAGGTAGATCCTGGTATAATCCTTAGCTGAGTGAGAAATATGAACTGGCAGGAAATGGGCTGATTTAGTCATTCTATCTACAATAATCCATATTAAATCATGACGACGATGCGTGTGAGGTAAACCTGTCACAAAATCCATGTTCACCACCTCCCACTTCCAAGTGGGGATACTAAACTCCTGTAATATATCATTAGGCCTCTAGTGTTCAAACTTAACCTGCTGACAATTAGAACACTTAGATATAAACTCTACAATATACCTCTTTATACCACTCTACCAATAGATTTCCCGTAATTCATGGTACATTTTAGTGACTCTTGGGTGAATGGAGTATCGTGCACCATGAGCGTCTACAAGTATTCTCTATCTCAAGTCGTCAACACTCGGAACACATAATCTACCCTGGCAATGCAACACACCATCTCTCTCTTGGGAGAAAACCTCCTCCTTTTGATATCTAACCGACTCCTTCAACTTAACCAAGCTAGGATCTCAATCTTTCTTTTCTTTCACTTCGGTAACCAACGGTGATTTTGAACTATTCTGAACCCATACACTACCTTCAGCTGAATCAACAAACCGGACACCTAACCTAGCAAGCTGATGAACCTCACTAACAAACCTCTTCTTATCCTCTTCAATATGAGTAACACTACCAATAAACAGCCTGCTAAGGGTATCTACCACTACATTGGCCTTGTCTAGATGATACAACACACTCATATGAACAATTCAAGCCTCCTTCTCTAAGAAACATTTAAATCTTTTTGTGAGAACACATACTACAAACTTTTGTGATACGTGAAAACATCAACATGAACCCATAAAGAGAATGCCTCCAAATTTTCAAGGCAAAAACAATATCTGCAAACTCAAGGTCATGGGTTGGATAATTCTACCTCTCTGCATCAACACACAACCAAGACCAACTCTGAAAGCATCACAATAAACTACAAACCTATTTGAACCATCTGGCAATGTCAATACTATAGCAGAAGTGAGTCGAGTCTTTAACTCTTGAAAACTCTTCTTGCAAGAATCCAACCACTAAAATTTGACTTTCTTCTAAGTCAGCCGAGACATGGGGGGCGCAATAGAAGAAAACCCTTTAAAAAACCATCTGTAATAGCCAACCAAACCCAAGAAAATTATGATATCTGATAGAGAGATGGGTTTGTGCCAGTTTTTCACTGTTTTGGTCTTATGAGAGTCAACTCTAATGCCATCACTGAAAATAATATAGCCAAGGAAAGCTATTGATCTTAGCCAAAATTTGCACTTAATAAATTTGGCGAACAACTTATGAGCTCTAAGAGTCTGTAATATAATTTTGAGATGGTTTGTATGATCATTCTCACTACAGGAATAAAGAAGAATATCATCAATGAAGGCTATGACAATTATACTAAGTACTATTTGAAGACTCTATTCATTAAGTCCATGAAAGTTGCCTCTACGTTTGATTCTCTAAGTTCTATCAACCACTCTGGTCATTAGTGTTAGTTCTCCAAGTTTCCATCCAAGTTATGAGTGGTTGCAACAAGTCGTGGTGACATGTTACGAGTTGTAAGATACGACTTGTATCTAGACTAGTGCATACTTTCTTTTTTCTACCAAGGTTACTAGTTACTAAGTCCACTCATAACTAGATGTTATGAGTCATGGAATGACTCGTGACAACTGACGGTCGAGTTTCTATAAGTTTAGTTGAGGGGCTTTTTGATATTTTCCCCTTTTAAAACATCCAAACCACGACTTATAATTTAAGAGATGTGTTATTTTTCTTAATTCTCAAACAATTAACAACACTTTTTCTCCTTTTATTCTCAAGAAAAACAAGACTAGGGTTTCTTCCACAAGGACATCTCTCAAGTCTCTGAGTTTAAATTTTCTTTATAAGTCAAGTAAATCCAGGTATGTGGGGTTTTAAATAAGGATACTCTTTCATCCTCGTGTCCAAAAAAACTTGATCTTTAAAGTTGAATTTACATATTTTAATTAGGGTTCATGCCCAAGTTCTCATCTTTTAAAGCATAGCACTAACATGTGTTTTAAAGCGTAACACTAACATCTCAAGCCCAAGGTGAGTCCTCTACACTTAGTATGCATGGTTTGAAAGTATATATATGCATAAAAATCAATTTATATTTTACTTATGCATTCACCCCCATATAATCAGTATATTCCAAAGTACTAATCCACACATATATGTTTATGTGCTACATTGTCTTATAATGTAGGTTTTGATGCTTGTTTCCAGCAGCACGATTGATTATGGGCATCACATCCTACATCATGATATTTGGTGAGTCCTCGTAGTCCGACGATCTATCTTATTAGATTCTTGGTCATTGATAAAAGTTACTTTAGTTACTTGATTTCAAATTTCATCTGGGTCAACTGGGGTCTGTCCCAATGGCTCTCTAGTTAGTAGTAGAGGTTGGTCAGACTACGTACCCTTTAGTTTAAAGAGTTTCTTTATGAATTCAAGACTTCAAGTTAAGACTAAGATTTTAAGTTGCTTTCTCTCTATTCATATGTATGTGTTAGTTCACTTTTCATAAGAGTTTCAAATTATATAGATGTCAAGGGTTAGCTTGGGGATATTTGTAGTCCTAGCCGCCATGTGACGTCTAGGGGATACTCCTGGGTCGTTACAGTCTTACTCTCTATTATTGATATTGATTTGGATATTATATTAATATGATGATACCCAACAAGTCCACAGAATATTATGATGATGTAATAATGTCTGTCAAGCATGAAGGATATTATAATGATATGATTCAACTCGATAAAATTGAAGGATATTATGATGATGATATTGATACCTGGAAATGCCAAAGGATGATTTATTGATGTGCCTGTGTGTACATCTACTGGTTCAAGTCTGTTTAGCCCTATGTATAGCATTTATATATGTATATACCTGATAAGGCCGGAGAATAATTATGATAATGATGGTTACTACAGTGATGGTTATGATGATGGTATTTTGATATTATAGATTCTGTTGCATTCATACCTGCTTGTGTATCGCTTATCACTAGTATGTGCCAATGTCTATCAGATTGTATGGAAGGGTTGCATAGATATAGGTGATGACTATCCCTTGTGTTGTAGTATTTTGGTTGAACCTTTTGATCCTAGAGAGGTGGAGGCATGCATAGGCTAGGTATTTGGTTGTCCGAAATAGCCGGTTACTCGTGCTAGTATTGATATTGTTATTATCATTGTTATGACCATTGTTATGTCTAGTGTATGAAAAATTGGTCATTGATTTGGTATCGGTACTTAAGGTATGATTTTGGATTCTCTTATCTTATGATCTCATTATTATGCATGATTAATTCATGATTAGGCAAATGTATTAGAAACCCTGAGCTTGTTAATACTAAATCCTTATAGGATTATAATAAGGCCTTATAATGATGATATAATTATCTAGGTTGTTCTTCAAGATGACCTTACATTTATATATATATATATATATATATATATATATATATATATATAGTTACATGTAGCCATGGTATTATCGTATATCCCTTCCTTTTTTTTCATATTATATATTCATTCCTTTGCCTTGTATATTGTTATATATCCTTATTTATCCCTTTCATTAGTATAATGGTTAGGGATAAACGTATAGTGTTGAGATTTATAAGTATGGCTAGAATAGGATAGTTCATCCTTGATACTTTCTAAGCCTCATAATGTTAGTCTCTTGGACATGGATAGGATAGGTTATCCTTATTATCTCATTGGCTATTTATGTGATTGCTGAACATTTGGTGTAGTTTTCATTCTGTTTATATGTGGAGCTCAGTTGGCAGTTACCTACTGAGTACCATTCATTTGGTACTCATACTACACTTTTGGAGCTTGCAGATAATAATATGGGTTATAATCATTGATGTGTGCATTATGCGGAGTAGCCATGGTTTGTAGACTTAGAGTGAGCACCTGACATTCAGAGTATTACTTATCTCTCTCATGTATCAGACTAGTCTCTATATTATATTCAAAGATAAGTTGTATCAGTGTAATTCCTTTGATATCTTACTTTTGTACTCTTATTATAGTAAAAGCTCTTGTACTGATACCACCGGGTTTTGGGACTTCATTATGTATTTGATTATCTTATTTCATCTATTTTGTATTCTCTTCTATTTATATTTGGGTAGTCCGTTACTATCCATTCCGGACTATAGGGTTAGTTTGCCTACTGGTCGGTTATATAGGCGCCATCATGACCTGAGAAATTGGGTCTTAACAAGTATTGAGAAAGTTTGGTTGTGAATTTGGGATCACTGTAGAAGATCGCAGATTCAAAGATGGATTTGCTTCAAGATATTTGTTCATGATTCAAGGGGTATTCTTGATTAATTTTAAGCATGCTTTGTGTGAACTATGTGTTTAAATTGGTTGTCTATATTACATGCAAGTGAACTTATCTATTTGCTTCTGCTGCGTATGGCTATTTTCGAACAATAAGGGAAAGGATGGTAATTCAGGAAAATTTTGAGGCATAAAAAATTTAAAATCATCAAATGACTCAGACAGAACCAACAAAATATAGCAACAAGCATAAAGGAATCCTCCTTGAGAAGTGAATCAAAATGTAGACGAAACTTGGAAATTCTTGTGAATGTTAGATAGGTAGTGAACAACCATGCATGACCCATGGACATAAGCCTGCAATTCTTCCAGAGTTACTAATTGAAGAAATGAACAATTTACTTTCCAGATGTAGGAACGCAACCTAAGTAGTGCAACCCTACAGTATAAAACAGCTAAAGCATCCTCTCGCCGCACCAAAACTTTTTAGAACCTGATACTTTAGTAATCCCATAAGTATGTTTTTAATAGTATATAATTTGTAATCATTAATTCTAACATAAAGGTGGTTCATACTGACAAAATATACGAGTTGGAATACTAAAAAGTACAACAAAAAAAAGGAAATTAATCTAGATCAAATGACAACAAGAAACCAATTACAAAAGAGACAATCATCAGAAAACAAATCAATATATAGACAAGTGGCACGAGCACATATGAAGTTGCCTAAAGTGCAGTCCTTAGAAACTTTCTGTGACTATTTAAAATATGGAACATTACCGATATAGTGTTGTTTCACAGAAACAAGATAATTATTTTGGATTAGAATGGGTGAGATGGTCAAAGCTATTCGAGAAAAGTTGCAGCTTCAGAGCTATTGATTCATGTCACTTATGTTTGGTGTTGTAACAGGTGATGGGTGATAGGGAATACTTTTTCATAATGCCATATATACCAAAAGACTGCATGACAAAAACTAAAAATACATCTAAATGGAACAACAACTAGACCTGGGCAAAAAATGGTGTGACTTTACGATCCCCCAAACAAAAAGAGAACCTAACATTGCACTATTCTGTCAAGAATAATTTTATGTTATTATATAAGAGAAAAGGCATAAATACCCTCTGAACTTGTCGCCACAACTTATTTTAACACTTAAACTTAATTGATAATTATTTACCGCATTAACAACTTTAAAACGTATTATTTTCCTCCCTTCGTGACTTAAACCAAGTCAAGCCTGGATGTTGTATAAGCACTCACAATTTGATTGATCCACTTCATTATTGAATCAAATTTAACTCGGCCCACATCAAATTATTTTTTAAAAAATTAATTCCTTAAAAATATTTTAAAATTCTTCTTTCCTGTTTCACCCACCAACCACCACAGAGCCATCGTCGTCGCACACCACTGCACCACCAACTATTTTTCATCCACTTTATAACTGCTGTCGAAAAATTCACAAAGCTCCACAACGCTACTAACACCATTAATATCCGTTACTACAACTCCACAATGTCCATCACTACCATCAACTCCACTCCACAATATTTACTACTAACAGTAATATCATATTCGCTGCCATCAATTACACAATTTCAACCACCTCTACTAATATCAACTTTAAAAAAATTTGAAATGGTTGTAGATTTCACAACACCCATTATCAACACCAATAATTTCACAATATCCATCACTAACACCAACAGTTTCACAACACCCATCACCAACACCAACAATTTTATAATACCCATCACCAATACCAATAATATCAGCTAAAAAATTGGCAACAAAAGATCATACAAAAATAATTTTATAATGAAATTAAAGAATAGTGGCAGGAGATTGAAGTGGTGAAGAATAGAAAGGGATGATGGTCTGTGTGGAGCGGTAAAGGATAGGCCATGAAAATGAAACAACATTGTCATTATCTTCAGCATTATAGTATCCACCGCCGATGCACAAAACCCACCATTAACATCGGTCGCCGACATGAACTATTCTATTTTCCCAATTGAATACGCTCCTTAATATCTTTAAGGTATAATGATTACACTCTTTAATAACCCAAATATACTTTCTAAAAAACTTATCTTACCAAAAAAAATTAGTGTCTTTTCTTTAATTTGGTGAAATGGTGGAGGTGGGGGTGAAGATGGTAACTAAGGAGGAGAAATGAAAGAATTGATAGAAAAAAAGGTGGGTGGCACCTATGGTTGTGAACAGGAAGAAAGGTGAAGAGATAAAAAAGAAATCAATATGGAATGAGGTTAATTTTTTAATTTCTTGTTTCAATTTCCCACGAGTTTGAGTGTGTGGGAACACTTTCTTCATTAGAGGAGATATTAAATTCACCTGAAATAACAGTAAGGGGTAAATAACTTGTAAAGTTTTAGTGCAAAAGTATGTTTTGGGTACAAGTTCAGGAGTGTTTTTATTCTCTTCGCATTATACAACTAGTAAATTTGTCCAAATACTACAAAATCTTTAATCTATTTTATCCAATTTATGAAAAAAAAATTAGCAAGCTAATGATAATTCGATATTACCAAATAGGGGTGGGTATGGTATGGTATGGTACGATATTTGAAAATTTGGTATGGTAACTTTGGTATTAGGTTTTTAAAAACATTATACCATTACCATACCATATTAATTTGGTATGGTTCGGTATTTTAACGTTTGGTTTCGCTATTTTGCGGTATGGTAATCGGTAATCATAGTTTGTTTAACTTCGACAATATATACTCATATACTAGAGTATTATTACTTTGACTTTTCAAAAGCACGTCATAATTGTATCATAAATACACATTAATGATGTAGAAATATTGAAAAGAAGTACAAACAATTTCTTTTATAAGTCAATTATACCAAAAAGACATTTCAATCAAAATAGAGTAGCGAAAGTTTCAATGTCTAAACATTTTTATACTAATACTTTGTATTATATTTGTTTGTCTCTCTCTGTGTGTATATATATCTATATATATAAAAGTTACTTATGTAACTATATATATACTTTGGTATGGTATTCGGTATTTCGGAATGTCATTTGTAAATACTGAATACCATACCATATACCAAAAAAATTTAAAATGTATACCATATACCATACCAAATACCATAATATCAAAACCACGGTATTAAAATTTTGATTTGATATGGTAATTCGGTATATACCATACCATGCCCACCACTATTACCAAATACGAAGAGAAATAAAACATCCATGCCTTCCTTTCGAGTTGATTTATAGATTTTGTTTATTTATATCAAATGGTTATAAGCAATGTATAGCTAAATTACATGACCATTGAATGAATAAAAATCACCAGAAAAGCACTTTAGAAAAATAGTTGATATATTACATTTAATAATAAGAACACTAATCATTTTAAAATGTATATTTGGAGAGGGGTGCGGATATCTGACATATGAAATAGATTTATTATATATCTAATGAATCTATTTTTCTTTGTGCGTGGATATTTCTTAAATTTTGTTTCAATATCTTTTAATGATTTACTTTTTTCGTAAGATATATTCATTAATTTGTTTGGTTTATTATTTTATCCTGTAGTAATTGCAGAGTTACAAATTTCTGTATAATAATTTATCCTAACTATACTGTAATGTATATCTAATTCTAGATTTTTAATGTTATTTATTATCTTGTGTTGTTCTTCTCGTAGTGAGTTTTTTAAATTATATAAACTATCACATGTACTTTTTTCTAAATTTTCTAAGGTTTCTTCTATCCATATTAATTTTTCTTTTAGATTTTCCATTATTTTTCTAATTCGGTTTCTATAATTAATTTCATTATTTAGATTATCTTGATTTTCTCTAGTTTTTCTAATATATTCTAACATCTCTTAATCTGAATAATATCTTTCTGGATAAATTTCTTCGTATAACTATTCTAGCCAATTTATGGTTTCAATTTCATAGTCTATTACTTTATCTAATATTATTTTCTTAATATCTATTATTTCTATATCTTTAAGTATATATAAGATTAAAACTTTAAGATAATCTGGGTGATCTATCTTTTAAAATTGATTTTATTATAATATTTTATAGTTGTTTGTTTTAGCCTTAGTAGTTCTTGCATGTTTTTATCAAGAAATTCTATGTATTTTATATCTTTATTTTCCATGTATTTGTCTATATTTATTTTTATCTGTTTTTCTAGTAACTGTATGTTTCTCATATCTTTTTCTAAAAATCCTATGTAATTTATCATGGTAAGTATTTGTAAGAGTAGTTAGGTAGGTATGGTATATAATTTACTCTAGTCATGTAATATTTACCAAATGCTTTTTCTAATATGATTTTTCTTATATCTGCTACTTTTATATCTTTAAGTGCATACAAAATAAGTATTTTAAATTTATCTACCATCACATCAGATAAATAATTATTCATTTTCATATAATTGCTTTTTTCAAAATATTTCCTTTAACCATGTATATAACAAAATATGGTCATCTTAGATTACTATATACTAGATTATTCTTAAATAATATGTTCTTCGGTCACTATTAACATGGTAATCCGGATACTTTTTCCCTTAAACAGCGCCTTTACTCTGGTTACTCCCCGCCACGGCTTCTTGCCTCATTGGTTTCACCTTTAGGATAGCATAGTTCTTAGGAATCTTTCTCCGTTTCCACTTTGCTAATAAACTTCTTAACATATTATTCCTCGAATAATTCTACTATAAAGTAACTAATATGAATTTATTTTATCATATCATGATTGTTGGGAATCATGAATTTAGCTATTCATAATCATAAATAAATATACCTGTTCGGGTAGTTTTGATATTTCTGAAGTTTGTTCCTCCATAGCTTTTTCCATTGAAATATGTCTGTTTTTTAATTAACTGAGTAAAATATTTGTTGTGGAATGGAGAGAGTATTTGCTTCAACGCGTGAAGGCTTGCTTTGCAATGCCTTCAGTTGCCTTCTTTTATAGAACGAAAAACTTTACACGAAAAACTTTACATGTTTTTTAAATGTTATCTTACAAGTCAAAAAGGCTACTATAGGCTACCTAATCCTAAAAAGTCTATACATAGCCTTTAAAGGCTAAAGAAAAAAGTCCAAGGCTATATAAATTACAATCTTATCAATTACGTAAAAATCTATACAATGCTTCATAAATGATCCAATATCTTGTCTTCCGTTGATGTTGTCGTATCTGTTATATCTCCATTATGGCTTCTTATCTTATCTTTCCAGATGGCATTTTGTCTTCTTTTATTCTAGATGTACTTCTGGAATAATGTTATCTTCTCCATTACATCTTGAACATTGGTGATCTGGATATTTGTGTCCAATTATTTTACAATACCTTGTCAGTAGTTCGTCAGTTCGTCTGAAATAAATCCTTTTTTAATTGCTCTTGCGGTAGATTATTTTTCTGGGTTAAGTAATGTCATTATCCATTGTCTGACATTTTCCATATCTGCTTGTCGTAGCTCTTTTGAATTAGAGTAAATCATTTGATAATCTCTCGAATAATAACTCCATATTGGGTTTCCATTAGTATAATTATTTGCTAGTTCTTAGATAATCGTAGCTAGTCCAATAAGTCGTTTATTTGTGTAGAAGTCGGGTATCTCAATTCTGGGTATCTCCGGTTGCTGTGTAATATCTTCTGGTATGATCATATCTCTAGTTAGTCCTATTTTTACAACTTGTATAACTGGTTTTATTTAGTCATATAGTATCTCTGCTGGTGCAGTATAACACTTTATGTAAAATAGATTTCCTTTCGTTATCCTTTTGTAGGTGGTGAATATCTTGTGTAATTCTTCCATATAGTCAAAACAAGTTTTTACTAGGCTTGGGTTAGTTTTGGGTAGTGCAATTAGTTTGTTATATCCTTGTAATTTTTGGGTTATATAGTTGGTGTTTGGTTCTTTGATGTTTGTAGCTCTGGGGTTATGGTTTAGAAAAGTTTGTACTCTGTAGATATTTTCTATGTATTTCTGGGCTGTGTAGTTGTATACTTTTTTGTCTTGGTTTAGGCTATCTCGGTATGTGGTAACTTGTGGGGGTATGAACAAGTGGTTTTTTTGTGTTTTTGGTATAAATGGTTTTTCAAATATTTTATTCATATCATATTCATATTCTGGTATCTTGGTCGAGTAACTCCTTTGCTTGTACCTGCAGAAATAGATTGATAAATGTTATGGGTTTTATGGAGTGTCCCAACGTCTCCTTCTAGCTCTGGACTTTAATGTCTTCCGATCGACATAGCTCTGCACACTGCTGCGTTAGCTGATTTGTAGCTATAGACTTCAGTTTATCTTCATTAGTCTTTAGCTTTTCTATCTCATTACCCATACTGTCCATTTTTATTGAAAGCGTAGTTAGGGTGTTAAGTATTTTGTCTAGAGTATCTTCTTTTATTATTTCAGTCTGTGTAGCTTTGTCTTGATATGTAATCTGCAATAACATTTTTGTTAGTACTGATCACTTCAATTGTAAATGTGAAATTTAATATATTCAAGACTAGTCTCCGAATCTCTTTTGTTGTAACTGAATTTTGTATTTTCTTTATTAACCACCAGCGTACCTGTGTATTATCTGTTCGTACAATAAATTTGTTATATACAATATATGGCTCAAATGCTAACAAACATTTATATAATGAACATAATTCTTTCCTATTTATTTCCCATTTTATTTCTGTCTCATTGAATATACCTGAGTAGTATCTACAATGGTGTTCTATTTTTTCTGCTTCATATCGATATTTAAGTACTCCTCCATAACTACATTCACTAGCATCTGCTTCTACTATATATATAAATTTTCTATTTTCATCTGAAAATTGTAATTTTGCTAATTCTTTACAAATTAATTTTATTTTCTGAACTTGTTTTTTATCTTCTTCATTATAGCTATATTCTATATCCTTTTTTAACTTTTTCTGTAGTGGTTTTAAAGTTTCTGCTAATTTTGGAATATATTCTCTTACTTGGTTTACTAATCCTAAAAATGATTGTAATTTCTTCTTTGTATCTAATTCTTCTTTTGAATTTATTATTTTTTGTACTATATGTTGTTGCATTTTTACTCCACTTTTATCTATTTGTATTCCTAAAAATTATATCTGATTTTTCATAATTTCAGCTTTCTTTTCTCTTAGACTTATTTTCGATTTTTCTATTATATATGTAAACTGTTCTAATAATTTTAAATGTTCTTCTTTGGTCTTTGTATATAATAATATATCATCTATGTATACTATACAATTAGATAATTGTTTAAAATAATTATCCATAAAATGTTGATATCTACCTGGTGCATTTTTATATCCAAATGGTAATACGTTCCATTCATAAAATCCTTGTGGTACCGTAAATGCGGTTAATTCTCTAGATTCTTCTTCTAACTTTAGATGGTAAAATCCTGATTTATAATCGAATTTGCTAAAATAATTATATCCTTGTATTTTTCTTATTTTTAATATCTTATTTGGTATTGGATAATTATATGTTATAATTTTTGCATTTAAATTTCTGTAGTCAATAACCATCCTACTTTTTCCTCTTTTTTGCTCACTATGTTTATTTACTATAAATGCTGGACTATTATGTTTACTATTACTTTTTTGTATATATTGTTTTTCTAATAATTCATCTATATGCATTTTAAATTCTTTCAAATCGTCAAAATTATATGTTAATGGTTTTTGGGTTATTATGCTATTTTTATCTATTTATTCAATTTTTATAGTAGTTTTATGTTTTTCCCATCC
This sequence comes from Capsicum annuum, assembly GCF_002878395.1. Taxonomy (NCBI): domain Eukaryota; kingdom Viridiplantae; phylum Streptophyta; class Magnoliopsida; order Solanales; family Solanaceae; genus Capsicum; species Capsicum annuum. Next base: position 75,073,418 of record NC_061114.1, read on the forward strand.
TTTTAATGGATCTTCACTATATAATTGTTCTAATTTTTTCTTAATTATTTCTATTTTATTTATTGAAAATATAGTTATTTCTGTTTTATTTATCGAAAATACTACTAGTTCTATTGTATCTTCAGTATTTTTTATATTTTCTAACTTTTGTGTAATTTTTTTCACTTCCTTTTATCCAATCAGTTTTCTTTCTTATTTTATTATTAACTCTTTTTGCTCTTACTTTCTGTTTACATGGTGTTGTAAACCACCAGTCTGTTCTAGTTATTATATGTGGGTATAATTTATCTAAGAACGACATTCCTAAAAGTATATCTTTTGATGTTATTTCATAATTATAAATTTCTTCTATTGTTAATATCTTATCCCATACTTGTATTTTTACATTCCTAGCTTTATAAGTAATTAAGCTTCCTTCATTATTAAATCCTTTAACTATTATTGGTGTTTTTAATTTATCCCAGTTACTTTCTGGTAAGCAATTATATCTACATAAATTAGCTTCTGCTCCTGTATCTATCATAGGCGTATAATATCTACTGTAATATCCTTCTACTACTATCTTCATTAATACATATAACTTCATTTCATGTTAAGGCTCTTCTTAAGAATAACTTTTCTTTGTTATATGTTAAGGTTAATTGTGTATGTTCTATATTATATGGTTTTACTTGTTCTAACCATTTTATTCCTAATATTATATCTGTTTTTTGCATTTCTTCCTTTATTTCAAATTCTATTTTTATTTTTCTAACTCCTATTATTATTTCTTTTTCTGCTATATTTTTACTATTTATTAAACTTCTTGGTAGATCTGGGCACATATCATTATCAGTCTTTATTTCTTCATTTTTTACTGAATATTTTGCTATGTAATTTTCTTCTTGTCCTGTATTCAAAAGTATTAGATATTCTTTTTCATTTATTTTTCCTATTATGTAATATTGGTTTAAATTACTTATTGAATTTGTTTCATAAGTTGTTCTTTTTTATGAGGTTGATGATTCTGGTTTTTCATTAGCTATTCTTTTCGTTGTACTTATTCTATCATTTACTATTTCTAAATTTTCTTCTATATCTATGTCTCTATAGCTATAATCATTATAATCTATTGTTTTTACAATTTGTTCAAATGGGCTTTCTATTCGTATTTTGTTAATCTTATTTTTTTCTGTTATTTTATGTTTTGTTGTTAATACATATAAATTTTTGCATCTTGCTGTAAATATTTTACTTCCTGGGTTAATTCTATTCCTGATATTTTCCTATATAATACGAGTGATTTATCTATATTTTTATCTGTTACCGCTACTTATTATAAATTTAAATTTTTGGTATATTAGATTTTCTTTTACGACAGTTATTATGCTTTTTTCTATAGGTTTTATAATTCTATCATCTGCTAAATATAATTCTATTGGTGTATCTATTCCTTCTCTAAAACATGCTTTTATTAGTATCTCTGTACCTCCAAGGTGTACATATTTTATTGGATCTCCTTTACTTTTTATATTATTTATCTCTTTATTAATTATTCTTTTTGTTACTAGTGGTATACTAGCTTTGCCTTTTGCATATCTGCAGTCTATTACATGTTGTTTTTGGCAGACTACATAATATTCATCCTTTTTCCTAGTAAAAATATTTTTTATTGTTGGTATTTTAAATATTTTTTCTACACTTAAATCTAATTCTTTTCCTTTTATTTCATCAAATATGTTACTGTCAAATATTATTTTTTGTTCAGTTCCTTCATCATTTAAATATTCTTCCTTTGTTATTATTTTTATATCTTCTTTAGTCATTTGATTCATCTATTTCACTATCTATTTCATTATCTGTTTCGTTTTCTGAAATTTCATATATACTATCCTCACTTTCTAATTCACAATCTATAAAATCTATCTGCATATATTCTGTATTATCTATTTTTATTTCTGATATTTGTTTATTTTTTGGATTTTTAGGTAATTTACAATCTCTAGCTAAATGTCCTAACTTTCCACAATTATAACAAGTACATTCTTTTATGGATTTCTTCTTTCTATATGGTCTTTTGTATTTATAATTTTTTACATAATATCTTTTTCGCGGTTTCTTATATTTATATTTTGATTTTTTATATTTCTTATATTTTTTATGTTTTTTTCTTTTCTTATAATATCTTTCTTCACATCCAAATTGGGGTGTTATTTTATTTTTGCAACATGCTAAATTTCTTATTAATGTTTTTTCCATTTTTAATTCTTCTCTATATTTTTCACATAAGTTTCTATACCATTGTTGTAAAAATTTTATTCTTGCTTCTAACGTATCTACTATTTTTGCTTCTTCCCAACTTTTTATTATTTTTGAACTAAATGGCTCCGGTAATTTATTAAAATATAATTTTCTTATCTCTTTACTTTCTTCTATACTATATGCCCTTTATAATAATATTCTTTAAATGCGCAAGCATATTCATCTATATAACACATATTACATATTACTAATTTTAACATTAAATTTCTATTTGTATTTTTTTCTTCATCTTGTTCTTCTTCTATTGTTGTCGTACTACCAAATTCATCTTTTATAGCTGTTTCATGTTTTTTTAATAGTTCTATAGGTGTTAGTTTAGTTGTTGTTGATGATGTTCCTTCTATAGGTTTATTAGTTCTTAATACTTTTTTGCTATTTTCAGTTAAATTTGAAAACCATAGTTTTACTGATCCTATTAGTGTTCTTTCTATATATTTTGGTGCATCTGTTATGTTTATATTATTATCTAATAATTATTTTGTCATATATCCTATCCATAATTGTATTATTTTTTCTATATCTATTACACAGTCTAGGTCTAAAAAGTTATAATTTTTATTAACTATTTGTTTTCGTGTCCATTTGTCATATTCATTATATTTTTTAAATTTACTCTTATAATATATAGGTTTTCTTATTTCTGTTGTTTTAGGTATTATTTTCATCTTCTTTTTTATCAAGAGTATTTATTTCTGTGTGGGTACTTTCTAAGTTTTCCTCATTAATTTCTTTTTGTTTTTCATTGATTTCTAAATTTTTTGTATTTTTTAATATTTCTGTATATGTTTCACTATCTTCTGAATCATAATTATCTGTCTCTTCAACGTCTATATTATTTATTTCTAATTCTTTATTTTTTATTTCCAATTTTTCTTTAAATTGATTTATTTCGTTCAGTAATTTTTGTTCTCTATCTTTTTCTTCTTTTTATTTTTGTCTTTGTTCATACAGCTCTTTTAACATTTGTAGTTCTTTTTCTAATTTAGCAATCCTACTATTTTAAGTTTCTTCTATTTTTCGTATTTCTTCCATAGTTTGTTGTTTTATTTTTTCTATTTTCTTTTTCCTATCTATTTCTTCATTTTCTCTTTCTATTCCTACCATTGCTGTCAATTTATCTTCTAATTTTAATTCTTTTTTTTCTAACATTAGATATAAATGTTCACCTATTTTCTTATATCTTCTTCCTAGATTAGAAAATACTATTTTTATTTTTGATCCTTCGTGGTTTTCATATATTTTTTCATTTATTATAAATTCTTCTTTGTTCATTTTATTGTGAATAGTTCATGTTGATATATATATTCTAAACTATCTATTTGTGATTTTAATTTTGATATTTCATCTTTTTGTGTATCTATTGAGTTTTTACTAACTCCGGCAAATATATTATAATGTAGTCTTTTTATTCTTATTTTTAATTCTTTACGTTTTTCAGAAATAATTTGTTTTAATTCTTTGTATTGTTGTACTTTATTCATTTAAACCATGTTTATAATATCTTGGCGGATATCTAAATCTAATTTTATTATAATTAGGTAGTATGTGTCTCATTCTTCTAGATTTTAAATGGATTATTAATTTTGATTCAATACTAGATATTAATGTAATTAAGTAGGCTAATCTTTGTGGGTTTTCTTTTGTTTTATTTAGACTTATATATTCTGAATTATTACTAATTAAAGATTCTTTAATTTTTCTAAAAGCTTCTCTATTTTTAAATGGTCTTCGCATAATTAATTTAATAATTTATAACTCTAACATATATCTCATATATCTCACTTCCGTATTTTCTGAATTACTGTGCTCTGATACCATTTGGAGGGGGTGCGGATATCTGACATATGAAATAGATTCATTAGAGGCTATCTCGGTATGTAGTAACTTGTGGGGGTATGAACAAGTGGTCTTTTTGTGTTTTTGGTGTAAATGGTTTTTCAAATATTTTATTCATATTCATATTCTGGTATCTTGGTCGATTAACTCCTTTGCTTGTACCTGCAGAAGTAGATTGATAAATGTTATGGGTTTTATGGAGTGTCCCAACGTCTCCTTCTAGCTGTGGAACTTTAATGTCTTTCGATCGACATAGCTCTGCACACTGCTGAGTTAGCTGATTTGTAGCTATAGACTTCAGTTTATCTTCATTAGTCTTTAGCTTTTCTATCTCATTACCCATACTGTCCACTTTCATTGAAAGCGTAGTTAGGGTGTTAAGTATTTTTTCTAGAGTATGAAAAGTAATTAATTGATTAAATCAAAACAGTAGAAAACTATCATCTAATTTACAATTATTTTCCCTCATAGTAAGATTAGGCATGTACTTTATCTAAATACTTAGTTGATTTACAGTAATAATAATAATGAATTATTCTTGTGTACTACTATTTTTGGCAGTAGAACTGAGATGAAAAGTAGAGAAATGTTACCAAATTAGTTACCATCTTTCCGTATTTTATATTTATAATCAAACTTTGTATATTTCAAAATGGAAAATGCAACACATGTTTTGTCTACGATTTTCGTCCCAAAATCTAATTTTGAGGAAAAACAAAAACTATAATCAATTTAATAAATTCAAGTTAATTAAATATTTTAACAATTTCTTGAATTTCACCCTGTTATACTCTTATATTCTATAAATTAAATATCATCAAACTGGTAAATTACTTGTACATAGCCTCATCTCCAATCATCTAAAACAAAAACCTATCTTCGGGGTGCGGATTAGGCGCGGTAAGTTTTTTATTAATAATACATAAAATGTATATATTTTATTAATATATTCAATTTTACTGATATTCATATTTTGGGGGATGATTAAATGGTAGTTGATTAAATGTTTTGCTATAATATTCTTTAGTTTTTTCTCTTAGTTTTTGTAAATCTTCTATATTATTTTTAAGATATTCTAAATATTTTATATCTTTTGTTTTAAAGTATTCAATTAAATTTGTTTTTATAAGGTTTTCTGTTAATCTTATTTCTTCTATTTCTTGTTTCCAATATTTTAGATATTCGTAGTTTATCATTTTATTCTAAAATAAAT